>NW_006921925.1:3304096-3319517 GCF_000298275.1 Orycteropus afer afer | reverse complement strand
TTTTTTTTTTTTTTTTTTTAATCCTTCCCTTCAAAGATCAGGGTTCCAGCATCATATTCTGTATAGGTTTCAAATAGTTTTTCATTGCTTTGTTGCAATATGGTCTGTGTAGCTTGTCTTCCTATTCCACCATCTTGCTGGAAATCTGAATAAATATCTTCTTTTATACAAGTTATCCATTAGAGTCCTCACTTAAAGACCTTTGATTTTAATGAAGTGTATAACTAACAAAAGTAACAAATACATAAAATAATCTTAGGAAGTTTTAAGTGCTGCTGTTGTTGCTATGTGCCATCAAATTGTACCCACTCATAGCGACCCCTCCTTGGCTTTCTGAGACGGTATTACTACAGGAGTAGATTGCCCAACTTCCTTCTGAGGAGTGGCTGGTGGGTTTGAACCACCAGTCTTCTGGTTAGCAGTCAAACACCTTAGGCACTACGCTACCAGAGCTCCTGTGATAAGTGTTAGGAAATACAAAACAAGAGCATATCAGGATAATTACTGATGAAGAAAAAAAAAAGTCTCTGCTGAGTTGGTTTCAACTCATGCTTACCCCATGTGTTTAAAACTGCATCCCATAGGGTTTTCAAGGCTGTGACCTTTTGAAAGCCAATGGCCAGAACATCAGGACTTTCTTCTAAGTTACCTCTGATTAATAGTCAAGTGCTTAACCATTCGCATTACTCAGTAATTGCTTAAGTAATTAGAAAACCAAAAAACCCAAACTCACTGCCATTGAGTTGGTCCTGACTCACAGTGACCCCTCTTTGTGTTTCTGAAGCAGTACCTCTATAGAAGTAGATTGCCCAAACTTCCCTCTGAGGAGTGGCTGGTGGGTTTGAACCACCAGCCATCTGGTTAGCAGTTAAATGACTTAGGCACTATGCCACCAGTGTTCCAGCTCTCTGCTCATCCACACTGATGTTTTTCTATTGTTCTAGTCTGCCATGCTTTTTTCTGACTCAGGAGTTTGGGGCTTATTTTTCACTCTCTCTGGAAAGTTGATCATTCCAACCTAATTTTAGTTGTTCCTTCATCTCATTCAGATTTCTGCTCAAATGACACCTCTTCAGATAAGCTACCTCTGACCATCTTGATTAATAGTTCCCTTCTCATCATTAGGATGGTCAGAGTGATGAGAAGTGGGCTGATAACCTAAAAGTTCAGCAGTTTGAAGCTACCAGCCACTCTGCAGAAGAAATACACGGCAATCTACTTTTGTAAAGACTTACAGTTTTGGAAACCATATGGGTCAGTCTGTCAGTTTGTGTACAGAGTCACTATACCAAAAATAATTGATCAATGTTCAACCACTTCAGGAGGCAGCATATGATCAAGAACAGATGGTATTGGAAAAAGCCCAAGCTGCACTGAAAGAATTTGTGAAAAATAAGGCTTCAGAAATTGATGGAATACCCATTGAGATGTTTCAACAAACAGATGCAATGCTGGAAAAGCTCACTCATTTATGTCAAGAAATTTGGAAGACAGCTACCTGGCCAATTACCTGGGAGGGATTCATATTTGTTCATATTCCAACAGAATGTGAAAATTGTGCAACAATATCATTAATATCACATGCTTGGCTTGTAAAATTTTGCTGAAAATAATTTAAAAATGGTTGCAGCAGTACATAGACAGCGAACTGCCAGAAATTCAAGCTGGATTCAGAAGAGGACATGGAACAAAGGACACAATTGCTGATGTCAGATGGATTATGGCTGAAAGGAAAGAATAACAGAAAAATGTTCACATGTATTTTATTGAATATGCAAAGACATTCAACTAGACTGTAATAAATTATGGATAACATTGTGAAGAATGAGAATTCCAGAACACTTAACTGGGCTCATAAGAAACCTGTACACAGACCAAGAGACAGTTGTTCATATAGCATAAGGGGATACTGCATGGTTTCAAATCAGGAGAGGTGTGTTTCAAGTTTGTATCCTATCACCTCACTTATTCAATCTCTATGCTGAACAAATAATCCAAGAAACTGGACTATATGGAGAAGAAGGCAGCATCAGAATCAGAGAAATACTCATTAACAACCTGTAACATGCAGATGACACAACTTTACTTGGTGAAAGTGAAGATGATTTGAAGTTGTTACTGATGATGATCAAAGACTATAGCCTTCATTATCAATTTCATCTTAAAGTAAAGAAAAAAGTCCTCACAACTGGACAAATAAGCAACATTCTGATAATGGAGAAAAGTTGGAACTTGTCAAGGATTTCATTTTCTGTGGATTCACAATCAACAACCACGGAAGCAGCAGTCAAAAATCAAATGGCAAATTTCATTGGGCAAATCTGCTACGAAAGATCTTTAAAGTGTTAAAAAGCAATGATGTCACTTTGAGGACATATGTATGTGAAAGCAGCAACACTTAATGTGTAGTGATTTGGGAAACTCGTGGAAGTATTCCACATTTTGTTTGATGAATGGAGAGAAGAGATCAACCATGAAGGGTTAAAATGTTAAAAGGATTATGAATTAAAAGGAAGCCGGAAGTCCAATCAAAAGAATAACCATAAGCACCACTAAAAATCCACTGTTATCAGGCCAAATACTAAGCTTCCCAATGTTTCTGGAGAATGGAGACTTAAGCTAATTTGACATGAATCTTAATGAATAAATAAGAGAAGGTATTGACCATATCACTTCAGAAAAGTCAGGCTTCAAGAAAATAAAATTTTCTATTTTGCAAACATGAGTTTTGGACTGAGATTTATACTTACTATGTACAGTATTTGTTAAAGCAAATGGTAGAAATGACAAGATAAAAGACTGAAAAGAGGAGTTCAAAGAGCAGTTCAAGAAGACAAAGTGAGTTATTATGATGAAATGTGCAACAACCTGGAGTTAGAAAACCAAAAGGGAAGAACATGCTCAGCATCTCTCAAGCTGAAAGAACTGAAGAAAAAAAATAAGCTTCAAATTGCAATATTGAAAGATTCTCTGGACAATATATTGAATAATGCAGGAAATATCAAAAGAAGATGGAAGGAATACACAGAGTCACTGTACCAAAAAAAAAAAAAAGTCGATGTTCATCCATTTCAAGAGGTGGCGTATGATCAAGAACCAATGATACTGAAGGAAGAAGTTGAAGCTACACTGAAGGAATTGGTGAAAAACAAGTGTGGTAGTTAAATTTGTGTGTCAACTTGGCTAGGCCTGGCTGAGTGGCTGGGCAGCTGAAGGTAGTATTCCCCATGATGACACTGGTAATCAACTCCATGGTGGAATCTACTGTGAGCAGCTAAGTAGCTGTCTTAGGGATGTGGTCTGATTCCTGTATATAAAGAACAGCTTTGGGAAAGGTCTCCAGCTTATGGCATGCTTGAACGCTGCATGTATCTGAGTCATTGTTCAGCAGCCTGCTATGCTTTGCTGATCCTGGGACGTTCAATGGACTTGAATTAATGACCTGCTGTGTTGTTTGGTAACATTAGGACTGTGACTTTTTGTCAACCTTGGGCTTAACAGCCTCAGCAGCCGGCAGCTGTCTGAGTGAAGAAAAGTCTTTAGCTTCAGTGGGCCGGGAGCAGAAGGCAGACCTGAAGCCCAAGGCTGAGGGGCTTTCACCCAACCCCTAGAGCCTGGCACTTTGAATTCAGTCTTAAAGCCTCCAAATTCTAAGAAAAAACTCCTGTTAGTTAAAGCCCTCCCATTTATGGTATATTCCTGTCAGAATGCCACTAGATAACCAAAACAAGGTTCCAGGAATTGACAGAATACCCATTAAGATGTTTCAACACATGGATACCACACTGGAGGCCCTCACTTGGCTATGCTAAGAGATTTGGAAGACAGCTACATGGCCAAATATTTGTACCCATTCCAAAGAAAAGTGATCTCATACAATGTGGAAACTATTGAAGGATATCATTAATATCATATGCAAGTAAAATATTACTTAAGATAATTAAAAAATAGTTGCTGCAGTATATTGACAGATGATTTTGAGAAATGCAGGCTGGATTCAGAAGAGGACATGGAATGAGGGATATCATTGCTGATATCAGAGGGATCTTAGTGGAGAACAAAGAATACCAGAAAGATGTTTACTTGTGTTTTATTGACTATGCAAAAGCATTCAATTGTGTGGATCATAACAAATTGCAGATAACATTGAGAAGAATGGTTATTCCAGAACACTTAATTTTACTCATGAGAACCTGTATGCAGATCAGGAGGGTGTCATTCAAACAGAACAAGAGGGTACTGCATGGTTTAAAATCAAGAAGGGAGTGTGTCAGGGTTGTATTCCTTTCACCGTATTTATTCTACCTATATTCTGAGCAAATAATCCAAGAAGCTGGATTATACAAAGAAGAACATGGCATCAGGATTGGAGGAAGACTCATTAACAACCTGCAATATGCAGTGCAATATGCAGATGACACAACTTTGCTTGCTGAAAGTGATAATGACTCGAAGCACTTATTGGTGAAGATTGAAGACTACAGCCTGAAGTATGGATTATTGTTGTTTTATGTGCCCTCGAGTCAGACCCGACTCATAGTGACCCCTCCTTGGGTTTCCAAGACAGTATCTCTATGGAAGTAGATTGCCCAACCTTCCTTCCGAGGAGTGTCTGATGGGTTTGAACTACCAGCCTTCTGGTTAGCAGTTAAGTGCCTTAGGCACTATGCTACCAGAGCTCCTGAAGTATGGATTATACCTCAATATAAAGAAAACAAAAATCCTCACAATGGAACCAATAAGCAGCATCATGATAAATGGAGAAAAAATTGAAGTTGCCAAAAACTTCATATTGCTTGGTTCTACAATCAACACCAATGGAAGGAGCAGTCAAGACATCAGACAATGTATTCCATTGGCAAATCTCCTGCAAAAGATATCTTTCAAATGATGAAGAGCAAAGATGTCTCCTTGAAGCCTTGAAGACTAAGGTGCACCTAACCAAAGCCATTGTATTTCCAATTGTCTCATATGCATATGGAAGCTGAACAATGAGTAAGGAAGACCAAAGAAGATTTGATGCTTTGGAATTATGGTGCTCGAAAAGAATACTGAGAGTTCCATGGACTGCTAAAAGACCTAACAAATCTGTCCTGGGAGAAGTGCAGCTGGAATGCTTCTTGGAAGTGAGAATGACCAGATGTCATCTCACCTACTTTGGTCATGTTATCAGAGGGGACCATTCCCTGGAGAAGGATGTCATGCTTGGTAAAGTAGAGGGTCAAAAAAAAAAAAACAAAAAAAGGGGGGGGAAGGTCCTCAACAAGAAGGATTGACACACTGGCTGCAACAATGTGCTCAGGTATAGCAAGGATCGTGAGGCTGGCACAGAGCCTGGCAGTGTTTTGTTTCATTGTACATAAGGTCACTATGAGTCGGAGATGACTCGACAGAACCTAACAACATGTGTATTTCACCACCACTCATCTGTCAATTTATTTTACTGTCAAAAAAAAAAAAAAAAAAAAGTCATTGTGGCTTGCATTTTATGCATTCACTTATTGATTTGAAAATCATTTACTTAGTGCTTGCTAGGAATTCAGGATTTAACACATTCCCTATCCTTATAAGATTATACTTTTCATAGGCTTCATATCTTAGAAAATATTTAATGACTAAAACTTTTAATTTATAATTTGAAAACAAGAACACATATACATCATAGTTTCACAAAATAACTTAGCAAAGACAAAAGTGTTGAATGTGAGTAGGGATTCAATATTGGTGAAATAAAGGAATAAAATAAATAATATTTGAGAAAATTTTTTTATCAATGAGATTAAAAGATGGTCTAATTGATTAGAAGTAGAATATGGCATAAGCAATTGTCTTCAAGTCAGCTCTACTATGGTGACCTCATGTGTGTCGGAGTAGAACTGTGCTCCATAGTGTTCCTAGTGGGTTATTTTTCAGAAATCAATCACCAGCTCTTTCTTCTGAGGTTCATCTGGGTGGACTCAAATTTCCAAAATTTCAGTTAGCACCCCAGCTAACCATTTGGACTGCCCCAGGACTCCTAAAATATAGTATTATATTAATTAGAAGTTTAGTTAGCAAATCCCCCATCTAGGGATTCTATATATAAGAAATAAAATTGAAGTCCTTAGTTCTTAGCTGTCTTCCTTGTTTCTCCATAGCCCTGTTAATGAGAAAAATGCAATATTTAATTCTTTTCTAAGGAAAAAAAAAAAAAAAAACACTTTCTCATGGCATTGGTTTTACCCCCAGGCTATAGTCCCTGAATGGTAGAATCTTGGAAATTATGCATGCTTACCCATCCCAGACCCTCTGGCTTGCCTTCAAACATGCCTTCTCTTAGAATTTCATGACCAGACTCTGCAAGAATAGCTAGCTCACTCTTTCAAAAACCTTGAGCCTGTTTGTATACATTTGAGTCAGTGGAAATCAGAAGTCCTCCAGTAAGTTCTGGCTTTCTTACTTAATTGCTGTATGGATTTATGTTTTGATTTACTTACTTGCAAAATGGTAATAGTAAAAGCACTGTTGCAAAGTTCAAGTGAAATTAAGGATATAAAGGTGTTTTGACAAACTGAAATTCATCAAACAAACACTAGATTATGTTACTAAGAGATCATAGTTCCTAAGAGATAGTCTGTACTTTGATCATTTTTGTTTGTCTGTTTTGTCCTCCATAACATCAAACACAATACCTTACCCAATATAGATAAATAGTAAATGTTTCCTTAGTCCATTAATACCTTCACAAATAAAATTAATTTTTCCATCTAGGGTTTTAGTCAGTAGAGACGATGTCATGCTGTGGGCTATATGACCTCCAAACTCTCAAGTGTTAACCCAGCAGAAGTCTATTTCTCCCTGGTGCAGGGCCTTCCACTCATTGAATGACTCAAAGGCAGCCAACTCCATACAGTGACAAGATCTATGCTGCTCAGAGCTTGTGATTCTTCAATCTTAGCAAAAACCCTTTTCCAGAAAAATCCTGGGAATCAAGGAGGGCTTTTTCTGTACCTCAGTCTGGAAGTGACAGTTGCACGTGTCACTTTCACTCATGTCTCACTGGCTGTAAATCACATAAACCTATCTAACAGCAAGGGTGTTGGGAAGTGTGGGCTTCTATATGGCAGTGCAGGGAAGATCAATATGATTATGAATGGTATCAATGATGATTCACAAGCAATCTTTGAAGAAACACACAGAGTTGTGAGGCAGGATTCACTTGAATCAATCCTAGTACTGAGTGATTATTCTGTAGCTAATCACATTTCCATCACAACTGAGAGTGCAATTTTTTTTGGATCCTGAGTGTTAGGGACAAGGTCTCTTAAAAAATCAAATAGGTGATATTGAAAAAGGATAAATAGTTAGTTAATCAGAGAAAGAAAAGAATGACATTCCACAAAATATAATGTGTTGTTTAGAGGTTTTATGGGAGTACAGAATATGAAGTAAGAAAAGATGTTTGTACACACTGATATTAAGATTTGAGGTCCATTTTTTAAAACCAATAATAATAAAAATAAAAAAATTTGTCTTTGTTCATTTTGTTGAAAAGAAGCTGGAAAGAAAGAGGAAATGGTTGTTGTTGTTGTTGTTGTTATGTGCCGTCGAGTCGGACGCGACTCATAGAGACCCCTCCTTGGGTTTCCGAGGCAGTATCACTACGGAAGTAGATTGCCCCATCTTCCTTCCGAGGAGTTGCTGGTGGATTTGAACCGCCAGCCCCCTGGTTAGCAGTCAATTGCCTTTAGCCACTATGCTACCAGAGCTCCCAGAGGAAATGGTAGGACAAAAAAAAAAAATGGACGCTAGTTTTTATAGGGTACTTTTCCACATATTATCATATGCAATGGCTCATTTAACTGTCATAACTATAAGGGCTTCCACTATCCATTTTTCAGTGTGTGGGACTGTGGTGGCTTGCATGGAAACCACTGATGTTGCAAATACCAGCACAGTCACTTATGGTGGTCAGATTTCAGTGGTGTTTCCAGATTAAGACAGATTTAGAAGAGAGACCTAATAATTTACTTCTGAATCATAACAACCCAATGTACAGCAGAATAAAGCATTGCCCACCCTTGCACCATGCTCACAAAAATTGATATATTTGAACCCATTGTTTCAGTGAATGTGTCAATACACTTCATCGAGGATCTTCCTATTTTTTACTGACTCTTTGCATGATACATTCATGTAGGGACTGGTAATGTATACAAAATAAGTGAGATGATGAACTCGAACAAATTTGAAAATCTACATGAAATGAGCAAATTTTATTACCTACTCCAACTAACACAATCTGAGGTAGAATATTTGAACAGACCCATTACAAAAGAAGAAATAGAACACATGATAAAAGAAACAACAACAACAAAAAATACTCCAGGCAAAAAAATCCTGGCCAGATGGCTTTGTTGAAGAATTCTACCAAACATTCAGAGAAGAGCTGATACCGATACTACTCAAGCTATTCCAGAACATAGAAAAGGATGTAATACTCCTGAACTCATTCTATGAAGAAATTGTAACATTGACACCAGAACCAGGCAAAGACAACAGTAAAAAAAGAAAACTACAGAGCAATATCCTTGATGAATATGGGCACAAAAATTCTCAACAGAACCCTAACCAGTAGAATCCAACATTGGGGGGGGGGGGAAAAACATGAACAAGTGGGATTCATGCCAGGTATGCAAGGATGGTTCAACATTAGAAAAGCAATCTATTCAATCTACCACATAAGTAAAGCAAAAGAATGAAGAGCATGATCATATCAATTGATATGAAAAGTCATTTGACAAAATCCAAATCCCATATTTGGAACTCTCAGTAAAATAGGAATAGAAGGGAAATTTCTCAAAATAAGTAAGGACATATACACACAAACAATGGTTAATAATATTCTCAACAGAGAGAATATTGTTGAACAAGACCCAGATGACCTTTATCATCATTTCTTTTCAATACTATATTGGAAGTCCTAGCCAGAGCAATAAGGCAAGAAGGGCTATAAAAAAACAACAACAACAACAAAAAAAATGCAAATTGGCAAAATAAAACTATCTCTAATTGCAGATGATATGATTTAAAACATAGAAAATCTAAGAGACTCAATAAGAAAACTGGAGCTAACAGAAGGATTCAGACAAATACCAGGATACAAGATCAATATACAGAAAACAGTTGGATTCCTCATGCTAACATGGAGAATCATTGCACTCCAGCATAATAGCAAGGTTCAAAAAAAGAGAGCACAATAAATGCTGGTGAGGGACTAAGAAGACTGGAACCCTCATACTCTGCTGATGGGACTATAAAATGGTTCAACCACTACTGAAAGCAGTATGGTGTTTCCTTAAGAAGTTGAAAATAGAAATACTGTATGTTCCAGCAATCCCATTGTTGTTGTTGTTGTTATGTGCCGTCGAGTCGGCCCCGACTCATAGTGACCCCTCCTTGGGTTTCCGAGGCAGTATCACTACGGAAGTAGGATTGCCCAACCTTCCTTCCGAGGAGTGGCTGGTGGGTTTGAACCGCCAGCCTTCTGGTTAGCAGGCAAGTGTCTTAGCCACTATGCTACCAGAGCTCCTAGCAATCCCATTAGTAAGTATATATTCTAATGAAATAAGAACCATGGCATGAAGAGATACATGCACATTGATGTTCACTGCAGCATTAGTTGCAAGAGCACCCAGTACTGTTTGTTGATACATCTCAATGAGTATTTAATTAATTCATGGAGCCTTGTTTTTTTTTTTTTTTTTTGCCACTTCCTTCAGTACAGCTTGGACTTCTTCCTTCAATATCTCTTGTTCTTGATCATATGCTACTGAATGAGATAGATGAACAATGACCTGTCTTTTTGGTACAATGACTCTGTATTCTTTCCATCTGTTGATGCTTCCTGTATCATTCAATATTTTTCCCTTAGAATCATTCAATATTGAAACTCAAGGCTTGAAATTTTTCTTCAATTTTTTCAGATTGAAAAATGCTGAACATATTTTTCCCTTTGGCTTTATAACTCCAAGTTTTTTCACATTTCCTTATAATACTTCACTTTGTCTTCTTGAGCCACCTTTTGAAATCTGTTCAGTTCTTTTATCTCATCATTTCTTCCATTTGCTTTAGCTACTCTCCATTCAAGAACAAGTTTTGGGGTCTCCTCTGACATCCATTTTGGTCTTTTCCTCCTTTCCTGCCTTTTTGATGACCATCTGCTTTCTTCATTTATGATCATGACATCATCCTGAACTCATGTGGTTTTTGACCATTCATCTTCAATGTGTCAATATATTATTTAGATGGTCTCTAAATTAAGGTGGGATATAATCAAGGTTGTATCTTAGCTCTTGTGGAGTTGTTTTAATTTTCTTCAGCTTCAATTTGAACTTGCATATGAGCAATTGATGGTCTATTCCACAGTCAGCTCCTGGTCTTGTTTTGACTGAAGATATTGAGCTTCTTCATTAACTCTTGCCACAGATGTAGTTGATCTGATTCCTGTGTATTCCATCCGGTGATGTCCATGTGTATAGCTACTTTTCATGGTGTTGAAAAAAGATGTTTGTAATGGATAAGTTGTTGGTCTTGCAAAATTCTATCCTGCAATCTCTGACATCATTTCTATTACCAAGGCCATATTTTCTAGCTACCAGTGATTTTTCTTTGTTTCCAAATTTGTGTTCCAATCACCAGTAATAATCAATAATACATCTTGATTGCATGTTTGGTCAATTTCAGACTTTGGAAGTTAGTAAAAATTTTCAATTTCTTTATCTTTTGCTTTAATAGTTGGTGTGTAAATTTGAAAATAGTAGTATTAACTTGTCTTCCTTGTAGGTATATGGATATTATCCTATCACTGACAGTATTGCACTTCAGGGTAGATCTTGAAACATTCTTTTTGACAGTGAATGCAATGCCATTCCTCTTCAATTTGTCATTCCCAGCATAGTAGATCATATGTCAGTCTGATTCAAAATGACCCAAACCAGTCCATTTCAGCTCAGTAATACCTAGGATATCAATCTTTATGTGTTCCATTTCATTTTTGACAACTTTTGATTTTCCTAAATTCATACTTTATACATTCCACATACTGATTATTAATGGATATTTGTAGCTATTTCTTCCACATTGAGTCATGCCCCATCAGCAAATGAAGGCCCCAAAAGTTTTACTCTACCCATGTCTTTAAGATTGACTCTACCTTGAGAAAGCAACTCTTCTCCAGTCATATTTTGAGTGCTTTCTGACCTGAGGGGTTCATCTTCCAGCACTATATGTTTCAGGGCTATTCACAAACTCTTCCAGTAATATATCAGACAGTGTTTCCCTGCTATTCAATGGCCATTTTTTTCAGAAGTGGATGGCTAAGTCCTTCTTCTTAGTCTGTCTTATTCTCGAAGTTCCTTTGAAACCTATCCACTATAGGTGACTGTGGTAGTTAAGATTATGTGTCAACTTGGCTGGACCGGTTTTTGAGTGGCTGGTTGGCTGGATGTACTTATTCCCCATGATGAGACTGGTTATCATCTCTATCATGAAACCTACTGTGGATAGTTGAGTAGCTGCCTTAGAAATGTGGTCTGCTTCCTGTGTATACAAAGAAGCTTTGAGAAAGATCTCTAGATTTTGGCACATTTGGATCCTGCATTTGACTGAGTCTTCATCTCAGTGGCCTGCCATGTTGTCTGCCAATCTTGAGACTATTTCTAGACCTGAGCTAGTGGCCTTCTGTGTGGCTTCATAATTTTGAGACTGTGCCAATTTACTTGTTAACTACGGATTTGTTACCCTCAGCAGCCAGCAGTTATCTGAGTTAAGAGAAGCCTCTAGCTTCAGTGGGCCAGGAGCAAGAGGTAGAGCAGAAGCCCAAGGTCAAGGGGACTTTACTGAGCCCCTACCACTGGAATTTGAACTTGGACTTCTGACCTCCTGAACTGTAAGAAAATAAATCTCCGTTTGTTAAAGAAATACATTTGTGATATTTTCTGTTAGAGCAGCACAAGAGAACCAAAACAAAATTTGGCACTGAGAGAGTGGGGTGCTGCTCTAAAAGATACATAAAATGTGGAAGCAGAAGTGGAGTGCATCCTTGAATCTGAGATCTCTGGGCTGAAACTGGAAGAGAGACAGCTGCAGCAAAGCCAAGAGTCCGGCATGAGACTGAGCAAGAAATTTACCAGTCCACAGAGGAGAAAGCTGGATGCCTTTGGGCAGGAAACTTCCTGGAAGAGTGGGTTACCTTTGAGCATTAATTGGCAAAAGCTGAGAGACCAAAGAAATGGAAAGCAGAGCTGCCTCATCCTCAAAGGATAGGACCATGGCTTCTGGGAGTGGAACCACCACAGCTCTCAGGTTTCAAAGAGTCATATCTTCACCAATTTGGTTCTGGAGTGTGGTGCTGCCATTCATGAGGACCAGTGGGATGGGGCCATAACCACTGCCCAAATGTGAGGGCACAGGGCTTCCATATCTAAGGGACAGTAGAATGAGGCCTGCCAGGCCAAGGGAGTGAGGTCACCATTCAGATGGTCTGTGAGACTTGGATTACCCAATGAAGGAGATCTGTATAAGTGCCAAGTTGACAAGGGGTGGAATTGTGGTATTTAAGATTATGTGTCAACTTGACTGGGCCTGGTTTTGAGTGGTTGGGTAGCTGGTGGTAGTTATTCCCCATGATGAGACTGATTATCAGTCCATGGTGGAATCTACTGTAAGCAACTGAGTAGTTGCCTAGGGATGTGGTCTGCATCTCTATGGTGGAATTTATTGTGAACAACTGATTAGTTGCCTTAGGGATTTGGTCTGCTTCCAGCATATAAGAATCTCTGAGAAAGGTCTCTAGATTTTTAGCATATCTGGATTCTGCATTTGGCTGAGGCTTCATCTCAGTAGTGTGCCATCTTGTCTGCCAATCTAGACATTTCTAGACTTGAACTAGTGGAGTGCTGTGTTGCTTGATAATTTTGGGACTGTGCCATTTTACTTGTCAACCCTGAGTTTGTCTCAGCAGCCAGCATCTGTCTGAGTTAAGAGAATCCTCCAGCTTCAGTGGGCAGGGAACAGTGGGCATGGGTGAAGCGAAGGACAAGGGTCCTTCATCTAACCATCTAGAGCTGACATTCTGAACTAGGACATTTAATCTCCTAAACTGTAAGAGAATAAATCACTGATTGTTAAAACCATACCTTTTATTATTTTTCTGTTAGAGCAGCACAAGAGAACCAAAACAGTGACCCTGCTGGTATCTGAAATACTGCCAGCATAGGCTCCTATCTAACAGCAATACAAGCTAGCATAGTATGGCAAATTGACAAATGAGTGGTTAAGGCATTCATATAGGCTACAAATAAGAGTAGAAGAAACATTATTTTGGGTAGAACATATAAGTATGCATAAGTACACTGTGTATCCATTGAGGGTAAATTATTTCCTGATCAGAGATGGAGATTGTACTCAACCTGCTGGCAGGTCTCCTAGATAGCAGAGCCATAATGAAGGCTCAGTGTAGTGTCTGGCTAGACATTCAGCAATAGAAATAGCAAAATAAGCTGGGTGATGGGAAGACATTTTGTCAAATTTTGGATCCATTGGATTATGAGGCCCAAGTAGCAGAACAGCTTGCTCTAAACCCTAGACTTGTACAAAAGTGACAACCTTCTATTTACTTGGTTAGTGAATCTGTGCACTTGTTGTCTCCAAACTCCAAAGAGGCCAACTAAACATTACAGCATATATGGCCACTTTCTTGGTTGTCAGGTTTGCAAAGTGTGATCACTTGCCCTTTACTCAGATGAACTACTGAACTTATATGTCCTGGACTGTGTGGATTAGGTCACTAGATCCTGAGACTACCAGATCTGTATACCTTAGACTATGGACTCCTAGAAACTTCACTGAGATAGGACTGTGAATTTTAAAATAATTTATCTCCTACTCTTTTCTATGTATGGATATGTCTTACCAAGGATATTAATGGCAACCTTCTCACCAGGTATAATCAGAACAATGTCATCAATGACTAATGTACTACTATGATGTTTTGTTGGAAGGCAAGCATATTAAAGCTTCCTGTGCAGTATATTAGGGCTATATAGGAGAAGAATTGATAATAGCCCTGAATTGAGGCAGTGAACATATACAGATGCATCTGTCAGGTGAAAACAAACTACTTCTGATGAACTTTTCTAATTGACATAGAGAAAAATCTGTCAAAGTAATAGCTGAATATAGAAGCTGTGCTGATTTACTTCAGTAAAGAAAATTAATTGATGCTATAGAGTCACCACCTGGTTAAATTTACAATTATCTAGTGTCATTATCTAAGATCCATTTGTCTTTTGCATAGGCCAAATAGGCAAGTTAAATGAAAATCTGAAATGAATCATTACTCCTTCTTCTTTAAATACTTTACAGTCCCCGCAGGTATACAGAGTTGTTTTTAATTTACTATTTTTGTACTTAGAGGTTGTTTCAGAGGCTTCTTCTTGTCTCTTTCTACAAAAGAGACCTCAGTACATGTTTGCGAGAATCACTTAGAGATTCTGCCAGTTACTGAATATGTATATTCCAACTATATATTCAAAGTGGGTTTGCAGACCTGGGTGGTCCACTGTGATACAGATGTAGGCTATGACTCCTAACTTCCATAAGCTACCACTCTGACTGTTGGACCACATTGACATTTTGGGTCCTCAGGAATTAGTGTTGCTGTAAAGTCAGTAATTCCTATAAATCTGCATACCTTAATTCCTTCTATACAAAGCTACTCAGGCAGGTGGCTGCAGGACAAAAGTTTCAAATGTATTCTTATGGCCTTGTCTCAAGGTTCATTCTTAAAGGACCTCAATCCATTTTCACCTCCATTCAAGGAGGTACTGTATCTATGATTTCAATCTGGTTTAGGAATTTGGTAAGGCACTGGGACTCTCAATTATGATTGCTTCACATCTGCAAAAAGGGCAGGGAGGCCATATGTTGTGACCTCCTCTAACCCCACAAGAGGAAGACAGAATCACCATCAATAGCCCAAGGCCAATTACTGCAAGACCAGACATGTTGCCTCCCTCCACCCCTTTCACCATTCGTTCCTCCCAAAACACCCACCACCTCTCTCCTGGGTTCGATAATTCACTGCTGTGGCCACACAGAACTCACAGATTATGGGGTTTATTAGGGAAGCACCAGGCTACAATTCAACTTCAGGAAAAATGCTTAGTCTCTCTCCCAGTCCACAGTGTCTCTCCTAACAGTCTCTCACAGTCTCTCTCCCAACAGTGAGTATCCCTCGGTGTCTCACGCAGCAATGCATGTCTCTTTATTTATTTATTTATTTATTTATTGTGATTTGGGTGAAGATTTACAGAGCAAATTCACTTTCCATACAGCAGTTCACATATACTTTGTCTCATGTCATTGACCACAGTTTACC
>NW_006921925.1:3293066-3301746 GCF_000298275.1 Orycteropus afer afer | reverse complement strand
CTTCTTCAGTAGTGCTTTGCTTATCCGAGGTCTCTTTCCTTTCCATATAAAGTTAGTGATTGGTTTTTCCATATCCCTAAAGAATGTTGATGGGATCTGGTTTGGGATTGAGCAATGCATGTCTCTTGAGTCTCTTTCTCAGCAGTGTATGTCTCTTTCAGGAGTACATGTCTCTTTCAGCAGCACGTCTTCCTCAGCCACTAGTCAGAGAGAGTTCTGTCCCTAGGAGGCCTTCTTTTGAGCTTGGCAGAGTGGTCAAACCAACCAATCATAACAACAGAACTCTAACCACCTGAGAGAGAGTGGGGACCTCCCAGAACATTGTTTTGTGCCACTCCCAATAGAAATACCCCAGGTGGATAACATTTACAATCAGGAGCTCCTCAGTTGCTCATGGCAAATTCCACCTCAGAGTTTACAAAAACTTATGGGTAGAAAAGTTACACTAAGTAATTTACTACACCACAATATCAATTATTTGTTCACCTAACAGACAGACTTTATTTCTTTTACAGGTCAAATACAACTTTAGTAGGCTGCTCATCTCTTTCAAACATATGGGACACCTTCATCAGTTAGCACACATCAACAATTTTGTGAGTCACATATCATTCTGAAACCACTCTGGCACTGCTGTTCATTTATGTAAAAATTACTGTGGTATTTAATCATGGTTATTCACTCACTGTCACTCTAAGATTCACTTATTCCCACTGGAATCTGCATCATGCAGATAACAAAGGTTACCAAGATTTTTTTTTATATTGCTAGATCTTCTTTCCCAAACACTTGATTGTACTCGTGAGGAACCTGTACCTTGACCAGGAGGCTGTCTTTCAAATAGAACAAGGGGACACTGCATGGTTTAAAATCAAGAAGGGAGTGTGTCAGGGTTGTATACTTTCCCCATACTTATTCGATCTATATGCTGAGCAAATAATCTGAGAAGCTGGACTATATGAAGAAGAACGTGGCATCAGGATTGGAGGAACAATCATTAACAACCTGAGATATGCTGATGATACAACTTTGCTTGCTGAAAGCGAGGATGACTTGAGGCACTTACTAATGAAGATTAAGGAACACAGTCTGCAGTATGGATTACATATCAATATAAAGAAGACAAGAATCCTCTCAACTGGACCAATAAACAGCATCACAATAAATGGTGAAAAGATTGAGTTTGTCAAAGAATTCATGTTGCTTGGTTCTACACTTGAGGCCAATGGAAGCAGCAGTCAGGACATCAGATGACGTGTAGTACTGGGAAGGTCGGCTGCGAAGGAACTCTTTCAAGTGCTGAGGAGCAAGGATGTATCCTTGAGGACTAAGGTGTGCCTGATGCATGTGAGAGCTGGACAATGAATAAAGAAGACCAAAGAACTGTTGATGCTTTTGAGCTGTGGTGTTGGCGAAGAATGCTGAAGGTACCATGGACTGCCAAAAGAACTAACAGACCTGTCCTGGAAGAAGTGCAGCCAATATGGTCCTTGGAAGCGAGGATGGCCAGACTTCATCTCACCTACTTTGGTCATGTTGTCAGAGGAGACTGTTCCCTGGAGAAGAATGTCATGCTTGGTAAGGTGGAGGGTTGACGAAAGAGGGGAAGGCCTTCAACGAGATGGATTGACATGGTGGCTGCGACATGGGCTCAAGTATAGCAAGGATTGTGGAGCTGGTGTGGGATCTGGGGGTGTTTTGTTCTGCTGTGCATGGGGTCATTATGAGTTGGAAACAACTTGACAGCACCTAACAACAACAACAATAGATCTTCTTTCACAATTGGATTTCTCAATGCCTCAATAAAGAAAGTGCCTTCAGGACCCTTCCAATTAGAGAACTGATAATCAGTTCATTCCAAATGTCCTATATCACTGAACTTCTAGTCTTTTCTCTACTGGTGTTATAACTTCATTATATAGACCACTGTTGAGTCCAGGGTTCAGTCAATCATATGATCAAACCATTAGTGTGACTTTTAGCTCCTTGAAACAGGATACTAAATGCTTAATTTAGAATCTCTGGTTAGTTCATTTACATTAAGAAACTGGTCAGATCCAACTTATATTACTTCTTCCTTTTTCTAGAACCCTGATAGGCTATTTTCCACATAAAATGCTCAGGTATCTGCAGTTGTATTAGAGTATATGTACTTTCTCTATTAGAATATTTGGACTTATTTTTCTGGGGTCTGGTAGAATTTGAGTCTAGGTATTAGTCTGGCAGTAATAAGGAGTGGTGGGTGTGAATCCAGGAAGAACAGTCTTTTCTATGTAAGGCACTGCCTCAAGTGAGATCATTACAAGGTCCTCAGAAAACAAAATGCCTATTTCCTCAGACCGAAGAGTGGGTGTTCCTTGTGCTGGCAAGAGATTATTAGTGGTATTTTGCAATGAAAGATATTCAGATTAATTGGAATCAAGACAGATGTCCCAATTTAATTCTGAGAATATCACTCCTTCCTAGTCAAAAATTTCACATAAGAAACATTGTAGAATAGTAAATTCAATTCAATAATCTTTTTGGTGTGGTTTTTAGAAAAATGTTTCTTCTGAGATTACAGAAAAAAAAAAAATAAGATCCTTCAAATCAGTCATAGAATTCCAGTAGGTTTTGAATTGGGCTCTGAGGTGAGAATTTAAGTACCTGGCTTTTCCTTCTCTTTCTAGAAACACTCTAATGCAGTCAGATATAGCCACCATAAGCCCACAGTTTCTGTGCTCAAGACTTCTACCATACTCTTCTACCACAAAAGCCATTTGGTATCTCAAAGTCCTCTATTCAATAGACAGTTAACTCCAGGCATACTGTTGTTGTTATTAGGTGCCATTGAATCAGTTCCAACACGTAGTGAGGCTATGTCCAACAGAATAGTACAATGCCTTGTACTGCACCATTCTCACAACCATTGCTATATTAGACCTCACTGTTGCAACCACTGTATCAGAGTATCTTGTGGAGGATCTTCCTCTTTTTCTCTGACCATCTACTTTACCAAGTATGATGTTCTTTTCTAAGCAGTGATCCCTCCTGATAATATACTCAAAGTACATGAGACAAAAGTTTTGCCACCCTTGCTTCTAAAGAGTTTTTGGCTGTACTTCTTCCAATACATATTTTTTTCATTCTTCTGGCAGTCCATAGCATATTCAATATTCTTCAACAACACCATAATTCAAATGCATCAGTTCTTCAGTCTTCTTTATTCATTCTTAAGCTTCTCCATGCACATGAGATGACTGAAAATGCCATGCTTGGGCCAGGGCATATTAGTTTTCAAAGTGATATATTTGCTTTTAAATACTTTAAAGAGAGCTTTTAGCAGATGGGTCCAATGTGATACATATTTTGATTTCTTGATGGCTGCTTCCATTGGCATCATTGTGTGTCTAAATAAAAAGAAATCCTTGACAACTTCAATCTTTCCTGTGTTGATCATGATGTTGCTTATTGATCAAATTGTGAGGATTTTTATTTGATTTATGTTGGGGTATAATCCCTAATGAAGGCTGTAGTCTTTGATCTTCATCAGTAAGTGCTTCAAGCTTCTTCACTTTTAGCAAGCTAGGTTGTTTCATCTACCTATCACAGGCTGTTAATGAATCTTCCTCCAATCCTGATGCTGCATTCCTTTTCTTATAGTGCAGCTTCTTGGATTATTTGCTCAGCAGACAGATTGAGTAAGTATGGTGAAAAGATACAACCCTAACATGCACTTCTGTTGATTTTAAACTATACAGTATACCCTTATTCTGTTTGAATGGCTGTCTCTTGGTTGATGTACAGGTTCTTTATGAGCACAATTACATGTTCTGGAACTCTCATTCTTTACAATGTTATCTGTAAGTTGTTATGATCCACACAGTCAAATGCCTTTGCATAGTCAATAAAACAGAAGTAAACATCTTTCCAGTATCCTTTGCTTTCAGGCAAGATCCACGTGAAACCAGCAATGATGTCCCTCATTCCACTCCCTCTTCTGAATCCAGGTTGAATTTCTGGAAGCTCCCTGTCAATATACTGCTGCAACAATTTTTAAATTTTCTTCAGCAAAAGTTTACTTGCATGTGATATTAATGATATTATTTGGTAACTCTGCATTCTGTTGGATCACCTTTCGTTGGAATGGGCACAATATGGATCTCTTTCAGTCAATTGTACAGCTAGCTGTCTTCCAAATTTCTTGGCATAAACTAATGAGGATTTCCAGTGTCATGTTCCTTTTTTGAAACATCTTAGTGGGTATTCTGTCAACTTCTGTAGCCTTGTTCTTTGCCAACGCCTTCAGTGTATCTTGGACTTCTTCCTCCAATACCATCAGTTCATGATCATGTTTCCTCCTTAAATGGTTGAATATCATAAAATTATTTTTGGTACAATGATTCTCTGTGTTCTTTCCATCTTCTTTTTTTCACTCTCTGCATCATTCCATATTTTGCCCATAAAATGCTTCATATTGTAAATCAAGGCTCACTTTTTTTGTTTCAGTTCTTTCAGCTTGCTAAATATCGTGTATTTTTCTTCCATATTCGTTTTCTAACTCTAGATCTTTGAACATCTCATTACAATATTTTACTTTGTTTGCTTGAGCCATCCTTTGAAATCTTCTGTTCAGCTCTTTTACTTTATCGCTTTTTCCATATGTTACTCTACATTCAAGAGCATGTTTCAGTCTCTTCTGACAATGTTTCTGGTCTTCTTTCTTCTTTGTTTTTAAAGTCCTTTTGCTTTCGTTATATATGAGGTTCTTCATGTTATCCCACAACTTGTCTTCTTTTTGGTCATTAGTGTTGAGTGCATCAAATCTATTCCTGAGAGGGTTTCTAAATTCAGGTGGGGTATCCTCAAAGTCATAATTTATCTCTTGTGGATTGTTTTAATATTCTTCAGCTTCAACTTGAGCTTGCGTGTGAGTAATTGATGGTCTGTTAGTTCCATACTTAATGAAAATATCAGAATTTTATTTTTCTGGAAATATTTCCAGTCCTATATGCATTATCAGGATTTAGTCAAGGCAACAGAGCCCACTCTAGATATTCTAAGTGGAAAATTATTTTGATACAATGACTCATAAACAACCATTGGAAGACTGAGGGAGTGAAAATCAGGAAAACTGCCTAGAGTTCAGAAGTGGATGAATCTCAAAAATTCTCCCAGAACATAATGTATCTCCTGACTCTTAGGAAAGCCACCTGACTATTTCAAATGACTGCAGCAGTTTGACAGTTATGGTTGTGTGTCAACTTAGCTGGGCCATGATTCTAAGTAATTTAGAAACTATGATGTAATTGTCACCTATGATGAAATCTGATATAATGTTGCCACCTCCATGATGAGACCTGCTGTGAGCAGCCAATCAGTTGAAAGGGAGTTTATTTCTTGTTATGGCTTGCTTCCATTGTATATGGAGAAATTCTGAAAGCTCTCTTGCTTTTTGCTCAATCTAAATCCTGCACCAGGCTCATCATCATCTGACCTCCAGTTCTTGGACTTAAACTGGTGGTCTGGTGTATTGCTTGCTGGTCTTGGGATTGTTGCCTTTGCAACTTGTGAGCCAACAGCTTGCCATCTTGCTTGCCAATCTTGGATTCATCAATCTCTATATTGCCTGCCAGTCTTGGGTTAGTTAGGCTCTGCAACTATGTGAGCCAGAAGAAGCTTCCATCTTGACACCTGATCCACAGACTTGGGACTTGTCAACTTCTACAACTGTGTGAGCCATTTCCTTGAGATAATTTTTTTTTTCTCTCTCTATTCTTCTCTGGTTTTGCTTCTCTGGAGAACCCAGAGTAATTCAAGCTGGCAAGAGTTTAACAAATGAATCTGTCATAAAATTTGTTATTCACCTATAAAAACCACTGGTCTTACCCAGAAATCAGAAAGTTGATACTGCTATTGAGCCACAGCTACCTTGGCTGCTGTTTCTGGAACCATGATGCTACCAGAGCACTTAGTCATCTGTATTTTCTAAGTTCTTATCCAATAGTGACATTTAGAAGACTTTGACTTCTACAATTTATGCTTCTTTGAATAAATATAACCCAGTTTTTCTTGCAGTCTAATACACAAAAGATTTTTTAAAATGTTTTAAGGAGGCTTAACCAGAAAATTTAGTCTCTAAAGGTCTGGTAGCATAGTGGCTAAGACACTTGCCTGCTAACCAGACGGCTGGCGGTTCAAACCCACCAGCCACTCCTCGGAAGGAAGGTTGGGCAATCCTACTTCCGTAGTGATAACTGCCTCGGAAACCCAAGGAGGGGTCGCTATGAGTCGGGGCCGACTCGACGGCACATAACAACAACAACAACAACAAAGGGTACCAGTTTCAAAAGGTAGACTTCATTAATTAAGTTATACATATTCTGTTTCTCTATAATAATAGACACTTAGACCAATGGAATAGATTCAAGAGCCCAGAAATAAAACCATACATCTATGATCAAATGATATTTGACAAGGGTGATCTTTAGTCAATGGTAGTGGAAGAGCCTCTTTAATAAGTGGTACAGGGGAAAATAGGATTTCTACATGCAAACAATGAGTCAGGATCCAACCCTAACATCATACCCATAAACCAATTAATTATTAAGATTAAGGACCAAAATGTGAAAACAGAAAACATAAAATTCTTTGAAGAAAATGTCAGGTTTAAGTTGTGAGACCTAAGTTTTAATGATAGACTATAAGATATGCAAACAAAAAACACAAGCAGGAAAAGATAAAATAGCGAAATGAGATCTTATATAAATTAAATACTTGTGTGTATCAAAGGAAAGTGAAAAGACAGCCTTCACATTAGGGGAAAATATTTGGGAACCATATATATGATAAAGGTCTAATATACTTTTTTACAACTTGTAATTCATAAAATACTTTTACAACTTAAAAAACCTAAACAACCCAACCAATAAATGGAGAGAGGACTTGAAAAGACAGTTCACTGAGGAAGATATTCAAATGGTCAAAAATCACATGAAAAGATGCTCAATGTCATTAGCCATGCAACATCAAAACCAAACCCATTGCCAAGGGGTGGATTCCAACTCATAGAGAGATGCAAATCAAAACTACAATAAGACATCATCTTACCTCCATTTGAAAACAGCAGAAAACATTAGGTGTTGTTGAGGTTGTGGAGAAATAGAAATCCTCATTCATTGCTGATGTAAACATGAATTAGTACAGTCTCTGTGGAAAACAGTTTTGTGGTTCCTCGAAAAGTTGAATATAGAACTACCATATGACCCAGCAATTCCACTCTTTCTTACATACCCAGAAGACCTGAAAGTGGATATTTGAACTGATACATATATACCAATGTTAATTGCAGCACTATTCACAATAGCCAATAGGTAGAAACAACTGAAATGACCTTGATCCGATGAGTGGATGAACAAAATATGGTATATACATATAAATCAATATTACTCAGTCATAAAGAAGAATGAAGTCCTGATGCATACCAAAACATGAATGAACCTAGAAAACGTTATGCTGAGCAAAGTAAGACAGTCACAAAAGGACTGTATGATCTCACTTATATGAAATAAGCAAATACATGTTGTTGTTAGTTATCCTTGAGTCAATCCCAACTCATGGTGACCCCATGTATGCAGAGTAAAACTGTTCCATACAGTTTTCAAAGATGTGACTACTCAGAAGTAGATATCCAGACCTGTCTTCTGAGGCATTTCTGAGTGGGCTGGAACAACAACCTTTCAGCTAATAGTCAAAACTTAACCATTCATACCACTCAGGTATTCCTAAGGAAATACATGTTTTTCTTGTTGTCATTATGTGCCAAGTCAATTCTGACTCATAGAGACCCTACAGAAACCAAAAATGGATCAATGTTACTGCAGTAGAAAATAGGGGGAAAACCAGACATTTTTTTTTCTTATTTAATCTTTTTTTATTGTTATTATTTATTGTGATTTGGGTGAAGATTTACAGAGCAAATTCACTTTTCATACAGGAGTTCACATAGACTTTGTCTCATGTCATTGACCACAGTTTACCACAATGCAACAGCTCCCATCCCAATTCCTCCGTATAGTTACCTCTTCCCAGTGTCCATCCCTCTATACTCTCCTGCCCCCTGAGATGTCTCCCTGTGCATAAGCAGCCCTTCCTTCTCCCATGATTGTTCTCTCCAGGGTGTGTGTCTACTTGAGGTAAATGTTTAACTCACGTCTGTACTTTGTTTGGCTGGAAACCACAGGTGTGGGTTCAATTCCAGACCTGAAGTGCAGTTAGGGGCCATAGTCTCAGTGGTTCCATAAGGCTCTATTGGACCAGCAAACCTGGTTCCCACCATCTTTTATTTCCCCCCTCCAAATGATTTTGAGTTTTGTTCCACATTGTTCTCCCTCTCTATCCAGGATCTCCTACATCCCTTCCAAGATGATGACAGTGGTAGCCGGGCACCATCTAGTTCTTCTGATCTCATAGTTCTATAAGTTGCAGATCAGATGGTGTACCAGTCACTAGGACTGATTGTTTCCATTAATCTTGGTTTTCTTCTTTCTTCTTTGCTCTCGACGAGGAGAGACCCATCATTGCATCTAGATGGCAGCTTGCTTGCTTTTAAGATCCCAGTCGCTACTCGCCAAAGTAGGAGGTGGAACAATGTTTTGTATAGTAGGTTTTGCCAGTTGAGCTTGATGTCCCCTGCAACGAT
>NW_006921925.1:3263864-3264793 GCF_000298275.1 Orycteropus afer afer | reverse complement strand
ACATTGTTTAGGGATATGGAAAAACCAATCACTAACTTTATATGGAAAGGAAAGAGACCTCAGATAAGCAAAGCACTATTGAAGAAGAAAAACAAAGTAGAAGGTCTCACCCTGATGGATCTCAAAACCTACTATACAGCCACAGTAGTCAAAACTGCTTGGTGTTGGTTTAATGACAGATACATAGACCAATGGAATAGAATTGAGAACCCAGAAATAGATCCATGGACCTATGGTCAGCTGATCTTTGACAAAGGCCCAAAATCCATTAAATGAGGAAGAGATTATTTGTTTTATAAACAGTGTCAGCAAAACTGGAGATCTATTTGCAGAAAAATGAAACAAGATCTGTACCTCATACCATATACAAAAACAAACTCCAAATGGATCAAAGACTTAAATGTGAAATCTAAAACTATACAGTTCCTCAAGGAAAATTTAGGGGCAAATTTAGGGGCCATAATATATGGCATAAATAGACTCTCAAGTATAACTCAAAATGTACAAACAGCAGAAGAGAAACTAGATGATTGGGACCTCTTAAAAATTAAATTTTTATGTGTTTCCAAAGACTTTTCCAAAAGAGTCAAAAAAGAACCTACAGATTGGGAAAAAATATTTGGTAATGACATATCTGACAAGAAACTTATCTCTAGAATTTGTAGAAAACTCCAACACCTCAATAACAAAAAGACAAACAATCCAACTGAAAAATGAATAGACATGAATAGACACTTCATCAAGGACGATATTCAAGTGGCCAAAAAACATACAAAGAAATGCTCACAATCATTAGCTATTAGAGAGATGCAAATCAAAACAACAATGAGATACCATCTTGCCCCAGCACTAGTAACAAAGTTCAACAAGACAGAAAATAACAAATGCTGGTGAGGTTATGGAGAGTTTGGGACTCTCATACACTGCTG
>NW_006921925.1:3236703-3262642 GCF_000298275.1 Orycteropus afer afer | reverse complement strand
AAATTCATGGAAACAATTAGTCCTAGCAACTGGTACACCATCCAATCTGAAGCTTATATGACTCTGAGACCGGAAGAACTAGATGGTTCCCGGCTACCACTGTCATCCACTTGGAAGGGAATCTATGTAGGAGATCCTGGATAGAGAGGGAGAACAATGTGGAACAAAACTCAAAATCATTTGGAGAAAAAAAGAAAGAGGGGGGACCAGGTTTGCTGGTCAAATAGAGCCTGTTGGAACCACTGAGACCATGGCCCCTACCTGCCCTTTAGGGCTGGAATTGAACCCATATCTGTGGTTTCCAGCCAAACAAAAGACAGGCAAATGAGCTGAACATTTACCTCAGGTAGATACACTCCTTGGAGAGAAAAATCATGAGAGAAAGAAGGGCTGCTTATGCCCTGGCAGAAAGCTCAGGAAGCAGGAGTGCATGGAGATATAGACACTGGGAAGAGGTGACTATGGGGAGGAAGTGGGAGGGGAGCTGTTGCATTGTGGTAAACTGTGGTCAATGTTATGAGACAAAGTGTATGTGTACTGCTGTATGGAAAGTGAATTTTCTCTGTAAATCTTCACCGAAATCACAATTATAAATAAATAAATATAAACATCAAAAAATAAGGCTAATAGATTGACCCAGTATCATATTCTTTCCTGGCTCTTTGGGGCCTTTTTATTTACTTCTTCCTAGCATCTCAATTCTTTCCTTCTGTTCTAAAATCTTCCTTTTAGCTTTCAGATATGAAAAAAAATTCTAGTTTATCCCACAGAAAGAAAAGTTTTATCTTATCATGAAACTGCCAATTATCTTATGTTTGTTGAGTTAATTTTATATTATGAAAATAAAGTAGTTTAACAATTCACTAACTAATGAGTTGAGAGGTCTTAGTATCCCAGATTAATAGTCAAAACACCTCAGAATTAAAATTCTGCCTTTGCCAATGAAGCTGACATTTTGTAATTTTTGTGTTCCAAATTATGAAACCTGGAAATGTAGTCTGTAATTACAAATTTTCTGAAAAATATTGTGCTTTTCCTTCCATCTGTAATAAACTCTGTTTAAATCTTATCTTCCACACTTACTAAATCCTTCTAATATTACCCTACTCAATCTTTTATTCTACCTAAAACCTTATGTTTTAGCTCATGCATGTGCCCTTACATACACATTATTTTAATGGCTTCTGTCATAGGAAATTATACTAGCAGCCATCTATTTGATTCCAACTTGTGGTGACCACATGTTTGCCAGAAAAGAACTGGGCTCTATGGGGTTTTCAATGGCTGATTTTTCAGAAGTAGATCATCAGGCTTTTCTTCCAAGCCACCTCTGGGTGTAATTGAATCAGCAACCTTTCAGTTAGCAAATGAGCACTTAACCATCTGCGTTACTGCTTATGGGTTCTGGGAAGATTGCTATGTAAACCTCATCAGAATATTGTGAGAATTAAGGAGATACGGCCAATTGAGGGCTTAGTGCATTGAATGGACGACACATTAAGCCACAATAGATGTAAGCTATTATGTATGGTAAACTCCTTATGATCAGGGTCTTTGTTTTTTGCAACTTAATGTATATTGACTGATACTGATCCATCTCATCAAACTATTAACAAATTGTGTTCAATAATTCACGTAAATGATTTAAATTGTAAACATATATGATGGCTTTTGTTTGGCACTTCTTTTCCTGAAGACACATTTTTTTTTTTTCACCACTGAGATAATTCTAAGAAGTTTCTAAGCTCAGAAGTGCTACTTTCTCCAAACTTTCTCCTCATTTGAGGGACATGTTGTTGTTATGTGCCGCTGAGTCGGATCTGACTCATAGCGACCCCTCCTTGGGTTTCCGAGGCAGTATCACTACGGAAGTAGATTGCCCCATCTCTCTTCCGAGGAGTGGCTGGTGGATTAGAACCGCCAGCCTTCTGGTTAGCAATGAAATGCCTTAGTCACTATTCTACCAGAGCTCCCTTGAGGGGAATGGGAAGAGGTAAATATTTGAGGGGAATGGGAAGAGGTAAATATTTAAAATGGAGGCAAATGAATGAACTGCATGGCATACTCAGCAAGGTGCCAAAGGATGTATAGCAATGCCACTAACTCTGTAAAATGGCTTTAGTTATAATCATAAATTGTCCTTCTACTCTTTAATAACTATACAATTGACAATAATTGACATTTAAATTATAATTATAAATATTTTTGAAGTGTTAATTAAAATACCACTAAATACAATAAAAAAATTAAAAAATTATACTGAAATATAAAAATATATATTTATTAGATATTTTGTCACCTAATCTCAACTTCCAAGGGCAATTGTGGTTCAGTGGTAGAATTCCTGACTCCATGCAGAGAGCAGAGTCCGATGCCATATTCAATGCACCTTAAGCATGGCCACCAGTTAGTCATCTGTCAGTGGAGGCCTGTGTGTTGTAGTGATGCTAACCAGGTCCAGTGGAGTTTTCAGATTAAGAAGAACTAGAAATAAAGGCCTGGTGCTTTATTTCCAAAAATCTGCCAATGAAAATAATTTGTGACAGAGTATCTCATTTGTAGTCCCAGTTTTGACCCTGTTATGTGTGGGGTTGCCATGACATGAGTTTGGGGTCAACTACACAAGACTAACAACAACAAAAATTATCTCAGCCTGGTCAGCATTTTCCCTATAATGTAACATGTTTGTTGTTGTTATGTGCCATAGAGTGGGACCCAACTCATAGCAACCCCTCCTTGGGTTTCCGAGGCAGTATCACTATGGAAGTAGATTGCCGCATCTTCCTTCTTAGGAGTGGCTGGTGGGTTTGAACCCCCAGCCTTCTGGTTAGCAGTCAAGTGCCTTAGGCATTATGCTACCAGAACTCCTTATGTAACATGTAGAGGTGTAAAATAATAAAACTGATAAAAGTAATATTTTGAGAGACTGTATGCATTCCTCCTTATTTTAACATGTGCTCTTAGTTAAACTGCAAAGTGAGACAGCTAGTGTTTTCCAATCATCTATCCTTATTGCAGAAACCCTCACCTTCACAGGAGTCTTCAAAATTTTTTAGGCTATAGATTTTTTGGCAATCTGGCAATACTTCATAGTATTATACTAGTATTATGCTACATTAGATTTTCCTTTTTTTTTTTTTTTCCTATCTAGAAGCTATTTTGTCTAACTTTAGAGGCCAAATTTCTCCTGCAATGATGACTAGGAGATCCACTTCAACATATTCTATTTTTACCATGCAAGCATTATCTTGGTTGAAGTGGTATCAATCACCCTGGTTATAGGAGGTTCTTTGGGAAGACACCTACAGAACTTTATCAGGTTTTTTGTTTTGTTTTGTTTTTTAAAAAAGAAGTAATACTGACAGGCTCCTAGATAATGTGTCAGAATATCCAAATACAAATATAAGACTTTCTTAAAGGAGACAGGTTCTGTATGTTATTTTTTCTATGTCACTGGATAATTTCAAACTTGAAATGAAAAACAGTGCAACGATATCTTTATTTTAGTACCTAAAATTAGAGTTACCGTCCATATTATCATCTAGAGACAGGATTGTTTTTCCTGAAAATACTGTAGGTTATATCCGTTTTCTGGTTATTTGTAGGTTAGAATCTCTGGTAGCATAGTGCCTAAGGCACTTGACTGCTAACCAGAAGGCTGGTGGTTCAAATCCACCAGCCACTCCTCGGAAGGAAGGCTGGGAAATATATTTCCGTAGTGATACTGCCTCGAAAACCCAAGGAGGGGTCGCTATGAGTCAGGTCCGACTTGATAGCACATAACAACAACAAAAACATTCACTGGTGGAAATCATAAAGAAGTTTATTTAATATTTCTGAATCCCTTTTCTCTCAAATATTAAAAAGATGTTTGGGTTGAAAACACCAAACTGTTGTGATGATTACACAAAGGAATGATTATAAACTTCACATAGTGCCAACCAATACAAGCTATCTATTACAATAATTACTATGAGTATGAGTATGATGCATTTTTACTGCACTAGTAACAGTCCATTTTGGATTTGGATTTTCCTGGGCTCAAAAATGGTATGAATTCATAGCGCAAGAAAACTCGTATAGAGATATAAGGCTATGTGATACAATGAGAACAATCAATATTTCACAATACAGGTATGTAAGGGAGCCCTAGTGACTCCGTTGTTAATCACTCAGCTATTACCCAGAAGGTCAGTAGTCTGGGCTCACCAGTAGCTTCGCAGGAGAAAAGACCTGGCAATCTGCTCCCGAAAGATTATAGTCTATCTAGATAACCCTATGTAGTAATTCTATTCTGTCCTATAAGGTCGCTGTGAGTTGAAATCACCTCAATAGCACACCACAACTACAACAACACAGACATGTAACTCACACATTAATCAATATATAGAATATTTCTTTCTACGTTTCTTTGTGCCCTTTTGTAGTCCAACTCTTACCTGCAACCCTGGCTGCTTGCAACCATGTATCTACTTTCTATCACTATAGTTTTGCCTTTTTAAGAATTTTATATAAAAAGCTTGGTATAGTCTTTTGTGTCTGGCTTCTTTCACTAAGCATATTGCTTTTGAAATTTATCCTTGTTAATTTCTTTTTATTTCTGAGTAGCAGTATTTTAGTTCCAACTCACTTTTCTGAACTGAAAATGGGTATTATTATTATCCTAGATAAAGTCTACATACATTTAGATTTTCCAAAACACTTGTTAATTTCATTACTGTTCCTTCCTTTTTTGTATCAGATATTCCGTCTGAAATAATTTTTCTTCTGGTGGTGCAGTGCCTAAGGCATTTGACTGCTAACCAGAAGGCTGGCATTCAAATCCACCAGCCAGTCCTCAGAAGGAAGATCGGGCAATGTACTTCTGCAGTGATACCACCTCGGAAACCCAAGGAGGGGTCATTATGAGTCAGATACGACTCAATGGCAGTGAGTTTTGAGATAATAAATTACATTTTGGGAAGGTATGCTAGTTTGCTTTGGTGATAAACCTTTAAATTGTTCCCCTGAAAAGGTAGTTATTTTGCTGTCACTCTTTAATATTAATTTAACTAGTTTTAAGATTAGAAGTTGACAATTGGAGCAGTGATGGTCAGCTATCCACAGAGAGATTATTATCCCCCTCCTCAGTGTACAATTATTGTAGAGAATTGGCTTTCAGGTAAGGACTATATTGCCCAGTGTTCTTTGCATCTAGGTGAGCAGTGTGAGTAGAAGTGAAGACTTTCACTTTCAGTCCAAAGTGCTTAAGATATTTCATTTCTACACCCTTATTTTCCTTGTCTTCTGGCTGGAAACAAAGGAGTTAGAAGTGCTGAGTATTGAAAGAGACAAAAAGAGAAGGAGCCTGGTTGAATCACTGCATAGAAAGCCATAAGCCAACTACCACTTGACCTTTATGTGAATAAGAAATTATTATGATAAGTCACTGATATTTCTGACTTTAAATATAATAGCTAGCACTTGCTTTATTCTGACTAATGAAACAATTATTTTCTCTCTGCAGTTTGAAATTATTCGTCAGTTATTAAAAGTGGTTTCTAGTATTGTTGAGAAATCTGGTGTTGTCTCATTATCGGTCTTATCTCTCTGACTAGTTTTAAAATAATGAGCCCTGGTAGTGCAGTGATTAAGCACTCAGCTGCTAAATGAAAGGTTGGCAGGTCAAATCCACCAGCTTCTCTGTGGGAGAAAGAAGTAGCAGTTTGCTTCCATAAAGATTACAGCCTTGGGAACCCTATGGAGCTGTTCTACTCTATCCTATCAGATTGCTATGAGTCAGAGTTGAATTCACACCCCCTCCTTTTATTTAATATGTCATGGGTATCCTGTAATTTTTCTGCAATGCATCTAGTGGTTGGTATTTTGTTTATCTTTTTTTGCACTTATTGTTCTTCATAAACCTAAGGATTCATTTCTTCAATTCTGGAAAGCTCTCAGATTTTATCTCTTCAACTGTTCCCTTTCCTTGACTCTTTATATCCTCTTCACTTAAAATTCCAGAGAGATGCATTTCACAATTTAGTTTTAGCATTTTTATCTTATGATAATCTATTTAGCTCTATCTTCCAGTTCAACTCAATGTAAATTTTAATGCATTTATTACACTTTAATTTCATTGATTATACTTTTATTTTTCCATCTCTGTTACTTTCTTAAATCTCTCACTGTTTTTGCAAAATACCTGATTCCTTGCTTGTAATTTTGATGTCTTCTAACATTTCTTTTATTTGCTTTACATTTTCTATGTGATAAATGCATTATCTGAAGATCTCAGAGTTTTAATTTGTTGCTTATTGCTCCTGCTTGCTTTCCTGTGTGTTTTGTAATATTGGAATATTGTTCATGTTGACAAACTTTAACAGTGGACTTATTTGAAAACTGAGATGAAGATATTTCTCGTCACAGTAGAACTGCTTTTGCACTTGTAGGACACCCTGGGACACTGATAACTCAGGGTGAATTTAAAATAAATTTCTCAGTTTAGGATTCCTTGGCCTCATACATAGTGCAAATTAATTTCCCAAACAAGGTTGGGCAATCTACTTCCGTAGTGATATCGCCTTGGAAACCCAAGGAGGGGTTGTTATGAGTTGGATCTGACTCAATGGCAAAACACAACAACATATGAAGTCATACTCTGAGGGGGCACAGTTAACAGGTATGTGCTCAGCTACTAATCAAAAGGTTGATGGTTTGAATCCATCCACAGGCACCTCAGAAGAAAGGTCCAATCATCTACTTGCAGAAAATCAGCCATTTCCAGGTTTATTGAGCACAATTCTACTTTGAACCATATGGGGTTGCCATGAGTCAGAATCAGCTTGATAGTAACTGGCTTTGTTTTTCTTCTGTTTGTTTCTTTTGCTAAGTTCATGTAAAATTACATGTTGATTTTACAAAAAAATTAAAAATAATATGTATAATATAATCTACCATCTGTCTCTGTCTCGTATCTTTGTATCGAGAGATGTTTAGAACATAATTCACTAAATGTTCACATTCATCCTATCTAGATAATGCAATTATTATTGATTTATTTCAATTTTCTTTCTGTTTTTTTCCCCTCCTATCTCTTGAATATTTTATAGTAAATATACATTTTTGATACATAAAATACTAAAGGTTTAAAAGCATTGGTTTATTAACAACAAGATAAAATTCAGATAATGCAAATGTGTTTTGGCTGTACTTCTACTACCAAGATAGATTTTTTCATTCATTTGGCAGTCTATGGTTTACAGTGTTCAATATTCTTCACCAACACCATAATTCAAATGCATCAATTCTTCTTCAATCTTCCTTATTTATTGCCTAAATTTTGCTTGCATATGAGACAATTGACAATACTAAGGCTTGGATTAGGGGAAACTTAGTCCTCAAAGTGACATCTTTGCTCTTTGACAATTCAAAGAGATCTTTGACAGCAGACTTGCTGAATGCAGTTTATCATTTGATTTCATGACTGCTGCTCCCATGGGGGTTGATTGTGGATCCAAGTAAAATGAAATCCTTGACAATTTTAATCTTTGGTCCTGTTGTGAGGATTTTTGTTTTCTTGTGTTGAGGTATAATCTGTACTAAGGCTGTAAGTTTTTTTTTTTTTTTTTCATCAGCAATGCTTCAAATCTTCTTCACTTTCAGCAAGCAAGAGTGTGTCTTCTGCATATCACAGGCTATTGATGAATCTTCCACCAATCCTGATGACAAATTCTATCTTCATGTAGTTCAGATTTTCAGATTATTTGTTTATCATACAGATTAAGTACATATGGTGAAAGAATACAACCTTGGAATATACATTTCCTGATTTTAAACAATGCAACCCCTTGTTCTGTTCAAACAACTACCTTTTGGTCCATCTACAGATTCTTCATGAACTCAATTAAGTGTTCTGGAATTCTCATTCTTCTCAATGTTATCCATAGTTTGATATGATCCACACAATCAAATGCCTTTGCATACCCAATACAATACAGGTAAACATCTTTCTGGTATTTTCTGCTTTCAGCTAAGGAGTATCTGACATCAGTGATGACATCCATGTTCCACGCCCTCTTCTGAATCTGGCTTGAATTTCTAACAGTTCCCTGTTGATGTACTGTTAATTATGTTAAATTATCTTCAGCGAAATTTTACTTATATACGATATTAATGATATTATTGAGTTAATTACAAATTCTGTTACATCACTTTTCCTTGGAAGCAGCACAAACATGGACCTCTTCTGGCAGAGATGAGTAATTCCAGCATTATATGCACTTGTTCAAACATCTCAACTGGCATTCAATCAATTCCTGGAGCTTTGTTTTTGATCAATGTCTTCAGTGCAGCTTGGACTTCTTCCTTTAATACCATCAATTCTTGATCACATGCTACCTTCTGAAATAGTTGAACATAAAACCAAAACAAACCCACTGCCATCGAGTTGGATCCATCTCATAGCAACCCCTCTTTGGGTTTCTGAGGTGATATCACTACGGAAGTAGGTTGCCTTATCTACCTTCTGAGGAGTGGCTGGTGGATTTGAACTGTCAGCCTTCTGGTTAGCAGTCAAATGCCTTAGGCATAGATCAATTATTTTTGGTACAGCGACTTTGTGTATTCCTTCCATCTTCTTTGATGCTTCTTGTGTCATTCAATATTTGGCTCATAGAAACCTTCTGCACTGCATCTTGAAGTTTGGATTTTTTCTTCAGTTCTTTAAACTTCAGAAATGCCAAGAACTTTCTTCCTTTTTGGCCTTCTAATTCCAGCTGTTTGCACATTTCATTACAATACTTTATTTTGTCTTTTTGAGACAATCTTTGAAGCATCATTTTTGCCCTTTGATTTAGCTACTTGACATTCAACAACAAATTTCAGAGTTTGTTTTGATATCCATTTCTGTCTTTTCTTTCTTCCCTGTCTTTGTAATGACCTTTTGTTTTCTTCATATCCTTGATGTCACTACACAACTCACCTGATCTTCTGTCATTAGTGTTCAGTGCATGAAGTCTATTCTTGAGTTGATCTAAAAATTCAGGTGGGATATAATCAAGATTGTCCTTTGATCCTTGCTATAAGTTGTGAAATATATGATAATACACACATAGTCTCTAGATGATATAGATGGATATATGTTAGAACATTTTGGCTGAAGCAAAGTTAGACTGGAGGTTAGGAAACAGGACCTTCTTGGATGTCCTCTGTCCATTCTTGGAAAGCTTGCTTCCTGATGAACACAGAAAGTTCAATACATTAAAACAAAAAGGTCTGGGATACCCCTTAATGTACATGATGCTCGGAGGCTGTCATAGATTGAACTGTGTCCCCCCAAAGTATGTGTAAACTTGGTTGGGCCATGATTCTCTGTGGTTTGGCAGTTATGTACTGATGTAATTTGGCAGGTATGTATTCCTCATAATTATTGCTATGTTTGATCCCACTGTTGCAGCTACTGTATCAATGAAGACTTTCCTCTTTTTTGCTGACCCTCTACTTTACTAAACAAGGTGTCCTTCTCTGGGTATTGATCCCTTCTGATAACATGTCCAGAGTACATGAGATGAAGTCTTGCCATCCTCACTTCCAAGGAACATTCTGGCTATGCTTCTTCTAAGACAGATGTGTTCATTCTTTTGGCAGTCCATTTTCAATATTCTTATAAATAACCAATGTGGATAGCATTGTGAAGAATGGGGAATGCCATACACTTAATTGTACACATATAGAAACTCTTCATAAATCAAGAGGCAGTCATTCAAGCAGAACAATGTACAGAAAACTCTGGATCCAAAGGACACACTCTGTTACTTGTTCTTTCTTGGAGATAGTCAGGTGCCCCCTTCTCTGCTTACTTCTCTCTCCTTTTATCTCTTATAAGATAAAAGGTGATGCAGGTCACACCACAGGGAAACTTCCTTTACATTGGATCAGAGCTTCGACCTGAGATAGGTTGTTGCATCCCACTCTAATCCCCTTACAACTAATTATCTGATCATATCACAGCACACCATGAGGGATGATTACATCATTACACAACTGGCAAATTACATCGTTATATAACTGCCAAACCACTGAGAATCATGACCCAACCAAGTTTGCACATACTTTGGGGGGACACAGTTCATTCAATCCATGACAACCTCTGAGCTTCGTGTAAATTAAGGGGTGTCTTAGACCTAGCCATTTTACACATATTTTGGGGAATACAGTTCAAAGACAATGTAGAAGGAAGTGGTGGCTCTCACTCAGTAAATGGAGTTGCAGGAGGTGTGAGTGTGGTTGCATTGCATGGACAAGGTTGCTGTTTCCCACTTAGTTAGACAAAAGTAACAATAAAAATACCATCAAAAAAGTAAAAGCTAGTGGACCAAAAGCACACCACATAAACATATAGGAACAATCACCAAAAAGAGAAAAAGGAGGAGGCAGTCATTCAAGCAGAAAAAGGAACTCTGAGTCCCAAGGATACACTCTGTTACTCCAAATCTCTTGGCATTACCAAGTGAGTGCCTCCAGTGGGGCATCTGTTTGTTGAAATATTTCAGTGGGTACTCCATCAGTTCCTGGAGCCTTGTTCTTTGCCAATTTCTTCATTGCAGCTTCACCTTCCACCTTCAATGCCATTGGTTCTGGATCATATGCCATCTCCTGAAATGGATGAAGATTGACCAGTTCTTTTTGGTACAGTGACTCTGTGTATTCTTTCCATCTTCTTTTGATATTTCCTACATCATTCAATATTTTCCCCATAGAATCTTTCAATATTGCAACCTCAAGGCTTAAACTTTTTCCTCAGTTCTTTCAGCTTGAGAAATGCTGATCATGTTCTTCCCTTTTGGTTTTATAACTCCAAGTCTTTGCACATTTCATTATAGTAATTGGCTTTATCTTCTTGAGGTCCTCTTTGAAATATCTGGCTCAGCTCTTTTATCTTGTCATTTCTTCCATTTGCTTTAGCTACTCTCTGGTCAAGGACAAGTTTCAGAATCTCTTCTGTCATCCATTTTGGTCTTCTCTTCTTTCCTTGTCTTTCCTCTTGCTTTTCCTCTTGCTTTCTTCATGGATGATGTTCTTGATGTCATCCTATAATTCTTCTGGTTTTCAGTCATTGCTGTTCAATGCTTCAAATCTATTCTTTATATGGTCTCTAAATTCAGGAGGGATATATTCAAGAGCTCTGGTAGTATAGTGCCTAAGACACTTGACTGCTAACCAGAATGCTGTTGGTTCAAACTCACCAGCCACTCCTTAGAAGGAAGATGGGGCAATCTATTTCCATAGTGATACTACCTCAGAAACCCAAGGATGGGTCATTATGAGTTGGATCTGACTCCACGGCACATAACAACAACAACAGCAACAACATAATTCAAGATCATATGTTGGCTCTTGTGGACTTGTTTTAATTGTCTTTAACTTCAAGTTGAACTTGCATATGAGCAGTTGATGGTTTGTGCACAATCAGCTCCTGGCCTGGTTTTTGCTGAAGATATTGAGCTTTTCCATTGTCTCTTGCCACATATGTAGTCAATCTGATTCCTGTGTGTTCCATCTAGTGAAGTCCACATGTACAGCTGCCATTTGTGTTGTTGAAAAAAGGTATTTGCTATGAATAAGTCATTGGTCTTACAAAATTTTACCATGCAATTTCCAGCATTATTTCTGTCACCAAGGTCAAATTTTCCAACTACCAGTGATTCTTCTTTGTTTCCAACTTTTGCATTCCAGTCACCAGTGATAATTAACACATCCTGATTGCATGTTTGGTCAATTTCAGAGGTTGTTAAAAATCTTCAATTTCCTCATCTTTGGCTTTGGCGGTTGGTGCATAAATTTGAATAATAGTTGTATTAACCAGTTTTCCTTGTAGGCATATGGATATTATCCTATCACTGATAGCATTGTACTTCAAGATAGATCTTGAAACATCCTTTGTGATGATGAATGCCATGCCATCCCTCTTCAAATTGTCATTCCCCGCATAGTTGATCATATGGTTGTCAGATTCAAAATGGCCAAAACTAGTCCATTTCAGCTCACTAATGCCTAGTATATCAATCTTTATGTGTTCCATTTCATTGTTGACAACTTCCAATTTTCCTAGATTCATACTTTGTACATTCCATGTTCTGATTATTAAGGGATGTTTGCAGCTGTTTCTCCTCAATTTGAGTCATGCCATGTCAGGAAATTGAGGTCTCAAAAGCTTCACCTTATCCATATCAGTAAGGCTGGTTTTACTCTGATGATGCAACTCTTTTCCAGTCCTATTTTGAGAATCTTCTTAACTAAGTGACTCATCCTCCTCTTCTGTATTGGACAATGTTTCCAGACTATTCATAAAGTTGCTCAGTAATGTATCAGAGATTGTTTCTCTGCTATTCATAAGGTTTTCCCTAACCAATTCTTTGAGAAGTGGATGGCCTCTTCTTTCTTCCTAGTCTGTCTCAGACTGCAAGCCCTGCTGAGACCTGTGCACCATGTGCACCCTGCTGCATTTGAAACACTGGTGGCACAGCCTCAAGACTCACAGCAACACATCACCACAGTAGGACAAACCAACAGACAAGTTTGTCTCTCTTAGTTATTCAAAAACTCTCCAACCTCCCCTTACATGGATCCCTACTGCTACCTCCTCCCTCTGTCATGGCCCCCTCTCCTTTTTTCTCTCCTTTCCCCTGCTTCCCCACCTTGCCACTTGTGGGTTATGGCCTGGGTTCCCTCCCCTCACCTTGAATCCCTGTGGCTGAATTCTCACTCTTTCCTAGTCCCCCTGGCCTTTTTCTGCCCTTTCCCCTGATTTCCCCCCTTGCTATTTGAGGGGCATGGCCTGGGTTACCTCCACTTACCTGGATCCCTGCAGCTGACTCCATTCCATTACTAGGTATATATCCTAAAGAAGTGACAGCCAGGTCAAGAACAGACATATGCACACCCATGTTCATCACAGCACTATTTACAAAAGCTAAAAGATGGAAACAATCTAGGTGCCCATCAGTAGTGCGATGGATAACCAAACTATGACACATGCACACAGTGACATACTATGCAACCCTAAAGAATAACATAGAATATGCAGAATACCGCATAACATGGATGAACTTGGAGGACATAATGCTGAATGAAATAAGGCAATCACAGAAGGACAAATATTGCATTAGTCCATTATTGTAAGAAGTTAAGGAAAGGTTTATATATGGAGGGACATTTTCTTTTTGGTTACCAGGGGTGGGAGTAGAGGGGAGGGAACACTGCTAGATTGGTAGAAACAAGTATTGATTTGGGTGAAGAGAAGGGCAATGTACTGAAGGTGAGTGATCAACACATTGGTGCTGAGGAAGAGGAAGACAGAGAGAAGTACGTGGTAGGTACAAGCAACAAAGATGAACTATTTTGCACATACAGTACTGTGATGTGATGGTAGACATTGATCTACAGGTGGATAGATGAGTGGATAAGCTGATTGATTAGGTACATCTATGCAGGGGGGAGTGTTCCCATGACCATGTATAAGGTTGGAAAACAATGTTTTTACAAGTGTATTTTTATGTTCTGTAAGAATTTCCAGGTATAGAGTAAAGTTGACAAGGGACAAGGTTGTAGTCATTTCTTGGCCACAGCCAGCTATATAGAGAGACCAAGTAGTTGGACCTGTGTTCTCAGGACCATGGTTGTAGGGGACATCAAGCTCAATTTGCATAACATACTACACAAAAACATTGTTCTACATCTTACTTTGCTGAGTAGCAACTGAGATCTTAAAAGCTTGCAAGTGGCCATTACTTGCAATGATGGGTCTCTCCTTGTCCAGAGCAAAGAAGAAAGAAGAAAACCAAAGACACATGGAAACAATTAGTCCAGGTGACTAGTACACCATGAGATCCTCAGCCTATACGACTATGAGACCAGAAAAACAAGATGGTTCTTGGCTACCACTGTCAACCACTAAGAGAGGTTATCTATGTAGGAGATCCTGGATAGAGTGGGGAAACAATGTGGAACAAAACAAAAAATCATTAAAAAAAAAAAAAAAAAAAAAAAAAAGCACAACAAGGTTTGCTGGTCTGATAGGGCCTGGTGGAATCACTGAGACTATGGCTCCTAGCTGCCACTCAGGTCTGGAATTGAACCCACTCCTATGCCTTACAGGTGGACAAAAGACAGAAATAGGGGCTGAACATTTATATTAGGTGGATACAGTCTTCGCAAGATCAATCATGTGAGAATAGAAGGGAAACAGCTCAGGGGGCAGGAGTGAATGGGAGGCAAGGACACAGGGAAGAAGTAACTATGGGGAGGAAGTGGGAGGGGAGTTGTTGCATTGTGGGAAATTGCAGTCAATGTAATGAGACAAATTGTATATGAACTGCTGTATGCAAAATAAATTTTCTCTGTAAACTTTCATGCAAATCACAATAAAAATTTAAAAATATATATTGAGAGATTCTTACCACTGATCAGTTTGTCATTCTGTGTGGCTATCATGCACTGAATTTCAAATACCAGCAGGCTTACCCATAGTTGACAGGTTTTACTGGATTTTTCAGAGTAAGACAGACTAGATAGGAAGGTCTCCCAATCTACTTCCTAAAAATAATTCAGTGAAAACTCCATGAATCACAAGAGTATATTGTCCTCTATAGTGTTAGAAGATGAGTCCCCTATTTTGGAAGGCACTCAAAATACTCAGTGCAGCAACAGTGGACTCTATGTCAATAGTAATGAAGATTGTGCATGACTAGTCAATATTTTGATCCATTGTTCATGGAGTAAATATGAGTTGTAGCCAATTCAACAGCAACTAACAAAACTGAGATGCTCACAGATACAGTTAGAAATGAGAGAATGTTCTTGCATTGAAGATTCTTATAGTCCAGTTGCAAGAGAAGGCATGGAAATGAGTACTCAGAGCAATGCAATAATTATTGAAGTTGATATACATAGTGTGTTATGTGAATACAAAAAAAGGGTACTTAACTTTGAAGAGATTTGGAAAGACTTCCTAGGAGAGATGATGCTGGAAATGAACCTGGAAACCTAACTAGGCTATTCTCTTGAGAGGTCCTGGTTAAGGAAAAGAATAACAAAATTTCATGAAATGTAGGAGAATACATTCACAAAATGGTGAGTAGTTGGTAGCTGTAGAATTATCTTTTCAATTGAAAAGCAGTAGAAACAGATTTGAGAGGTGATCAGGCAACTTTAATCACAACTTTCTTAATTAGCTATTGTTGCTATAACAGAAATACCATAACTGAGTGACTTTAAAGAACAGGAATGTAATATTTTAGTATAAAAGGCTAGAAATTCAAATTCTTAGCATCAGCAATAGGAGAAGGTTATCTCTCTATTGACTCTGGGAGGTGATCCTAGTCTCTTCTGACTTCTGTAGCCCTGACTTTCCTTGATTCCTTAGCAATCCTCGCATGGCATCTATGGTCGCCTATTTTTGCTTACTTCTAAAGTGTCTAATCTGTGCATTTATTATGCATAAGTGATTAGGTATAGGACATACCTTACACAAATACCTTTATTAACATAACAAGATTACATCCATAGGTGTAGAAGTTAATATTCCAACATATATTTTTTGGGGGCACAACTCAATCTATAGCTGTATCCTAAAAGCAAGTCTGACAATGCAGCTGGTTCTCCTAAATTTTGAAATACATTTTGATAAAAAGAATGCTTTTTGCATTTGTTTGGATTTGGTCTTGTTTCCTGACACATCAGGCACAGTGCTCCCACCTACTCACGAACAAATTGTGCCAATACTCAATAACAGTCCACCCACATGGAGTTTAAAAAAAAAAAAAAAAAACAGTATAATTATAAGAGATTACAGCTCTTTCATGTTTGCAATAATTTGTTCACTGTTTTTTTTTATCACTGATAAATGAAGAACTAATACTAGATTATCTAGAAGTACCTCAAATTCTAAATAGGATTTAAAATTAAGAAGGTTTGAAAATCTTGTTTTGTTCTGAGTCAGGTCAGAGCTATTTTATAAAAGATCAACAAATGTTACACACCTCCAGGTTACTTTCTGTATGACATACTCCACCTTCCAAAGCAAAGGATTTTTCTTTATATCTAGTCTAACCATAACTTTAACAGAATTGGCCAGGTAAAACCTTATGAACAGCAGTGAAACAGTGCCTAATATATTACTGCAAAACTTTATGAATTGTGTTATGACGTTGTCTGATACAGTGCCGGAAGACGAGCCCCTCAGGTCAGAGGGTACTCAAAATATGACTGGGGAAGAACTGTCTCCTCAGAGCAGAGCTGACCTTAATGATGTGGTTGGAGTAAAGCTTTAGCACTTCCATTTGCTGATGTGGCCTGACTCAAAATGAGAAGAAACAACTGCAAACATCCATTAATAATCAGAACATGTAATGTACAAAGTATGAGCATATGAATATTAGAAGTTATCAAAAAGGAAATAGAACACATAAAGATTGATATTCTAGGCACTAGTGAGCTGAAAAGAAATGGATTTGGTCATTTTGAATCAGACAACCATATGATCTACTATGCTGGGAATGACAAATTGAAGAGGAATGGTGTGGCATTATCACAAAGAATATTTCACAGATCTATCCTGAAGTACAATGCTGTCAGTGATAGGATATTATTCACACACCTACAAGGAAGACCAGTTAATACTACTATTACTCAAATTACACACCAGACACCAAAGCCAAAGATGAGGAAGTTGAAGATTTTTACCAATTTCTGCAGTCTGAAATTGACAGAACATGCAATCAGGATGTGTTAATTATCACTGGTGATTGGAATGCAACCGTTGGAAACAAAGAAGAATCACCAGTAGTTGGAAAATATGGCCTGAGTGATAGAAATAACACTATCATATGATAGAATTTTGCAAGACCAGCGACTTATTCATTGCAAATACCTTTTTCAACAAAACAAATGGTGTCTATACACATGGACTTCACCAGATGGAGTACAGAGGAATCAGATTGACTACATCTGTGGCAAGAGGTGACAGAGAAGCTCAATATCATCAGACAAAATAAGGCTAGGAGCTGATTGTGGTATAGACCATCAACTGCTTATATGCAAGTTCAACTTGGTGTTGAAGACAATTAAAACAAGTCCATGAGAGCCAAAATATGACCTTGATAATATCCCTCCTGAATTTAGAGACCATCTAAAGAATAGATTTGATTCATTGAACACCAATGACTGAAAACCAGAGGACATCAAGAACATCATCCATGAAGAAAGCAAGGTCATTAGAAAACAGGAAAGGAAGAAAAGACCAAAATGGATGTCAGAAGAGACTCAGAAATGTGCCCTTGAGTGGAGAGTAGCTAAGGCAAATGGAAGAAATGATAAGATAAAAGAATTGAACAGAAGATTTCGAAGAGCAGTTCGAGAAGACAAAGTCAATTACTGTGAGGAAATGTGCAAAGACCTGGAGAAGAAAACCAAAAAGGAAGAATACGCTCAACATTTGTCAAGCTAGAAGAATTGAAGAAAAAATTTAAGCCTTAAGTTGCAATATTGAAAGATTGTAAAGGCAGTATTTTGAATGCTGTAAGAAATATCCAAAAAAGATGGAAGGAATGCACAGAGTCCCTGTACTAAAAAGAATTCAGGAGATGGCATATGACTAAAAGAAACAACGGTATTGAAAGAAAAAGTCAAAGCTGCATGGAAGGAATTGGCAAAAAACAGGCTCCAGGAATCAAAGGACTAACCATTGAGATGTTTCAACAAATGGATGCTGCACTGGAGGCACTCACTTGGCTATGGCTAGAGATTTGGAAGACAGCTACCTGGCCAAATGACTGGAAGAGATCCATATCTGTACCCATTCCAAGGAAAGGTGATCACACAAAATGTAGAAATTATCAAACAGTATCATTAATATCACATGCAAGTAAAATCTTGCTGAAGATATTTCAAAAATTGTTGCAGCAGTATATTGACAGAGAACATCCAGAACTGCAATCTGGATTCAGAAGAGGACGTGGAATGAGGGATATCACAGCTAATGTCAGATGGATCTTGGCTGAAAGCATTCGATTGTGTGGATCATAACAAATTATGGATAACATTGAGAAGAATGGGAATCCCATAACACTTAATTGTACTCATGAGGAACCTGTACTTAGAGTAGGAAGCTGTCATTCAAACAGAACAAGGGGATACTACATAATTTAAAATCAGGAAGGGAGTGTGTCAGGGTTGTATCCTTTCACCATACTTATTCAATCTGTATGTTGTTTAGTTGTTACGTGCCATCAAATCATACCAGACTCATAGCGACCCCTCCTTGGTTTCTTGAGGCAGTATCACTATGGAAGTAGATTACCCAACCTTCCTTCCAATGAGTGGCTGGTGGGTTTGAACCACCAGCCTTCTGGTTAGCAGTCAAGGGCCTTAGACACTATGCTAAGAAGCTGAACTTTGTAAAGAAGAATGTGGCATCAGGATTGGGGGAAGGCTCCTATTAACAACCTGTGATATGCAGATGACAGAACTTTGCTTGCTGAAAGTGAGCATGACTTGAAGCATTTACTGATGAAGATTGAAGACTGCAGTCTGTTGTATGGATTACATCTGAATATAAATAAAACAAAAATTCTCACAACTGGACCAATAAGCATCATCACAATAGATGGAGAAAAGATGGAAGTTGTCAAAGACATCATACTACTTGGTTCTACAATCAACACCAATGGAAGCAGCAGTCAAGACATCAGACAGTGTATTCCATTGGGTAAATCTGCTGCAAAAGACCTCTTTAAAGTGCTAAAGAGCAAAGATTTCCCTTTGAAGACTGAGGTGCACCTGACCTAAGCCATGGTGTTTTCAATTGCCTCATATACATGTGAGAGCAGGACAATGAATAAGAAAGATTGAAGAAGAGTTTATGCTTTTGAGTTGTGGTGTTGGTGAAGAATACTGAAAGTATCATGGCCTGCTGAAAGAACTAACAAATCTGTTCTGAAAGAAGTGCAGGTGGAATGTCCCTTGGAAGTGAGAATGGCCAGACTTCATTTCATCTACTTTGGTCATGTTGTCAGAAGGGATCATTCCCTGGAAAAAGATATCATGCTTGGTGAAAGTTGAGGGTCAACGAAAAAGGGAAAGGCTCTCAAAAAGATGGATTGACACTGGTTGCAATGATGGGTGCAGGTATAGCAAGGACTGTGAGTCTGGCACAGGACTGGGCGGTGTTTTATTCTGTTGTAGATAAGGTTGCTATGAGTTGGAGATGGCTCAACAGCACCTAACAACATAAAAGTAATGTGCCTGAGAATCCTATTGTATATTTTAAAAGGACTCACCATAAAAATGAGAACATCTAAAAGTAGCATGGAAGCTCTGGTGGTGTAGCACCTAAGCCATTTGACTGCTAACCAGAAGGCTGGCTGTTCAAATCCACCAGCCACTCTTCAGAAGGAAAGTTTGGCAATCTACTTCCATAGTGACACTGCCTCAGAAACCCAAGGAGGGGTCGCTATGAGTTGGATCTAACTCGATGGCAGTGAGTTTGGTTTTTTGGTTTTTTAAAAGTAGTATACATCTTTTAAAAAATAAATGCATTTCCAGGTGCCATTAAGTCAATATGGACATGTGATGACCCCATGTGTAGAGCTGTGCTCCTCAGCTTTCATGGATGACTAGATCACCAGGCATTTTTTCTGAGGTACCTCCAGATGCATTTGAACTACCAGCCCAATTTGTTACCAACTTGTTAGTAGACAAATGCCACTATTTGTAGCACTCATGGATTTTTTGTGTAATTAAAATGACTAAATTAGAATATTATGTTGAAAATCTTGAGAGTTTAAAGAAAAATCTCTTTGAGAACAGCAAAAGGAATGATAGAGTGTGAAAAACAACACACATTGTAAGATAAAGAACATACACATTTAATGTGCATTTGGCTTATAGATTCTCTTTGCAACTGTACATATGCTGTAGCTTGATTTCTTTCTAGTGTACATTTGTTTGTTAAGAAAGCCAGGATATACAGCTATACAAAAAAATAACTTGCAGCAAGCTGTCTTGAGAACTAACTTGTTATGGTAAGTGAATTTTTATCTATATCTAGAGGAAACATTTAATCTCTTTAAAATATGATACTGTGTTCTGATAACTACCTTGGCTTCAATAAGTATTCTCAAATAAAGCCATCAAAAACTATGAGGAATAGAAAAATAATGAGATGTAACTTTTAAATCTTACCCTCAAGAATCTTATCATCTAGTTCAGGAAATAAGGTAGATAATTGTATATATATATACACACACAGTGATGAATGCTAACTTGAAGTCACAAATCAAGTACAATGGGATTTAATGAAAAACAGCAGTGATAGCAGTAAGAGACTCAGGAATAAGTTACTTTATATTGGAGATATAAACAACTAGAGGTACAGGGAAGGGAATTCTAGATGAAGCTAAAATGTCAGCCAAGACATTAAGGTAGGAAGAAAAAAAGGGCAAAAAGTATAGTTCAGTTTGGTGTGTGGATCGCAAATTCTTATAGGAGAAACATAGCATTAATTAGTTTATCATGCTGTCCAACCATCACTATTATCTATTTCTACATTTTCCCATCATTCTTAATAGAAGTTCTGTGTCCCTTAAGCAATGACTTCCCTCTTCCCCTCCCTCCTGCCCCTGGTAACCACTAATAAATTTTGGTCTTTATATACTTGCCCGGAGCTCTGGTAGTGTAGTGCCTAAGGCACTTGACTACTAATCAGAAGGCTGGCAGTTCAACCCACCAGCCACTCCTCAGAAGGAAGATGGGGAATCTACTTCTGTAGTGATATTGCCTCGGAAACCCAAGGAGGGGTTGCTATGAGTTGGGTCCAACTTGACTGCACATAACAACAACAACAACAATATACTTGCCTATTCTAGATATGTCATATAAATAGAATCATATAATATTTGTCCTTTTATGTCACTTATGTCACTTATGTCACTCAGCATGATGTTTTTAAAATTCATCCATATTGTAGCTTCATATGGCAGAGTAATATGCCATTGTATGTATATGGCACATTTTATTTATCCATTCATGATAAAAATAATTAATGTCACTGAATTGTACATGTGGAGAATGTTGAAATGGCAAATGTTTGCTGTATATATATATGCACACACACACACACACATATATATATTTATATCTATACATACACACCCATGCACATGAATTTTTTTAAGAAGAAAAACAAAATACATTGAATTTACAACCACTGCATGCATGTGAAAGCTGGATAATAAAGAAAACCGAAGAAGAGTTGATGCTTTCATTTGTGGTATTGCCAAAGGATACTGAAAGTACCACGGACTACCAGAAGAATGAAGAAATCTGTTCTGGAAGAAGTGCAGCTAGAACGCTCCTTGGAAGTGAGAATGGCCAGACTTCATCTCACCTACTTTGGTCATGTTGTCAGAAGGGACTATTCCCTGAAGAAGGATATCATGCTTAGTAAAGTGGAGGGTCAGTGAAAAAGGGGAAAACCCTGAAGGAAATGGATTGACACAATGGCTGCAACAATGGACTCAGGTATAGCAAGGATTGTGAGGCTGGTTCAGGACCCAGCAGTGTTTCGTTCTATTGTACAAGGAATAACTATGAGTAGGAGCTGACTCAATGGCACCTACCAACATTAAGGAAATGTTTAATGCAAGGGATCTGTCAGTGAACAAGAAAAAAGATAAGTGTGTAATAGCATGCCATAAGTCAGTAGGAGTATCTGGGAGCCCAGATACAAGTGTCAGTTATACTCTTTCTCATACTCTTCCATAAGTCTCCACAAATTGTTCATGAGAAAGATTGGGGACAGAGCAGGAGACTAGTGAGTATCTCTTGCACATGGCAGGAGGTGATGACTTCTGAAGAAGGACAGGTGAGAAGTCCTGTCTGCTTTCCAGGACACTTTTGCCCTACAAGACAATAATGAAGTGGTTCTGAAGGCCTAATGTCCCTCCGTTGCATTGTGTTTATTGACTTTCAGCCACCACTTTTAAAGCACTGACGTAGAGAAACTATTCTAGGCACAGGACAACACTTATTTATTTCCAATACTCATAAAATACCTTTACAGTAGATATTTGATTCTAAAAATACAGAGAAAGAAAGCTGTTTAGATAGGCTAAATGTCTTGGCCAAGGTCACACAACTGATACATGACAGAAATAGAACTGGAATCCAGATCAGTCTGATTCTGTCCACTGTGCCCTTTTGCTCTTTGCTTCCTGCTTTCTCTGCTATAGCAGCCCTACCTGCACATGCATATTGCCATGGTTGTTCTGACTGCAAGAACATAAACATTTTCCTCCAACTTTTGTTTTATACAACTTTGTCCTCATTCACTCTCTCCAACCACAATGGCCTTCTAGCTGTCCAATAAACTTTGGAAGCTTCAGAGCCTTTGCATTTTCTTTTTCCACTATCTAAAATGGAGTTGGTTAACATGCTGACTTGCTAACCAAAATGTTGGGGTTCAAGTTCACCCAGAGGCATGTCAGAAGAAAGGGCTGGTGATCTACTCTCAAAATTCAACCACTGAAAACCCTATGGAAATACAGTTCTACTATTACATCCCTGTGCTGGTTCCATCTCATCATTCACTGTCACCAACTATGTCACCTCCACAGGGCAATCTTCCTTGAGCACCCAATCATGATTTAAAGGAGAAATTACTCTATGCCACATGGTTGAGTATGTTCTTTCACTCATTCCTTATGTTAGTGGGTCTGAGATTGTAAAACTTCCCAGTGTAAGAGGTACAAACCAGAACACATACAAGATCGTAAGTATGGTAGGTTAAAAAATAGCTCCCAAATATGTTGTTCTTGTTGTATGTGCCATCAAGTTGGACCTGACTCATAACGATCACTCCTTGGGTTTCTGAGGCAGTATAACTGCTGAAATAGATATCAGGCCTTAATTTCTGGAACCTATCAAAATGACCTTATTTTGTAAAAGGATCTTTGCAGATGTCATTAAGTTAAGGTTTTTGAAATGAGAAGTTAATTTTGGATTATTTAGGTGAGCTCAAAATGCAAATACACATGTTCTTATAAGAGAGAAACAGAGGGAAATATGATACATCACGCAGAGAGGAAGACAATGTGAATATGGAACAGAGAGAATTTTGAAGGTGCTGGTCTTAAAGATTGGAGTGATGTGGCAGCAAGCCAAAGAATGTCAGCGGCCAGTTGAAGCTGGAAGACGCAAAGGTAATGAACTGATTCTGTACCCTGCTAATATCTTGATTTCAGCCAGTGATACAGATTTTGGACTTCTGACCTCCAGAATAAATTTATTTGTTTATTTATTAAGCCACCAAGTATTTTGTCATTTATTAAAGTGGCCACAAGAAGTGAATACATTAAGTGTTTACCCATCTGTCCCACATGACTGATGCTTTCCAAGGAATAGTGAATCTTATCATTAACATTAGTATTTGGTGCAGCTGAACTCCTAGTACTGAGAACATATCTAGTAAGGAAAGCATATCATATACAAAATGAGATTAAGAAACTTATAAAAGCCAGATGTTGGAACAGACTCCAAGTTTCATCATGCAAATCTACTCACTGCAAACAGCTATTGTAAACATTAAATGCAACAAGGGATTCCTCTAGAGTAGATGACTGCCTGGTTTATTTCTATGTTCTCAATGTAAAGTCAATGGTCAGTGATTTGATTGGATATACCTGTGCAACCTAAGTATGCCTCTATTCTGGTTACCTAGTGCCACTCTGACAAGAAATATACCACAAATGGGATGGCCTTAACAAACAGGAGTTTATTCTTACAATTTAGAGGCTTTAAGTCCAAGTTCAAAGTGCCAAGCTCTAGGGGCTGGATGAAAGCTCCTCAACCTTGGGGTCCAGCTCCGCCTCCTGCTCCCAGCCCACTGGAGCTAGAGGCATTTCTTCACTCAGACAGCTGCTGGCTGCTGAGGCTGAGAAGCCTCAAGGCTGACAAGTTGAAAGTCACAGTCCCGATGTTACCAGACCACACGGCAGGCCATTAACTTAAGTCCGTTGTAAGTCCCAAGGTCGGCAGAGCATGGCAGGCTGCTGAGCAATGACATGGCTACATGCAGGGTCCAAGAGTGCCACAGGCTTGAGACCATTCTCAAAGCTGCTTCTTATATACAGGAAGCAGACCAAATTCCCAAAGGCAGCTACTCAGCTACTCCCAGTAGATTCCACCATGGAGCTGATTACCAGTCTCATCATGGGGAATACTACATCCAGCTGCCCAGCTACTCAACCAGGCCTAGCCAAGTTGACACATAGACAAAACCACCACAGTCTCCTTGCACAAAACACTCAATATCTGCAGAGAAATTCATTAATTATCAAATTTCAATATATGGTAAGGTGCATAAGAACAGGGACTTTGTTATTTACCGCAGAATTCTCCCACCATGCATCAGTCAATTTGTTGCATATTGCTGTGAAGCTGAAGGTCATGCTAGTTGTATTTCAAATACCAACAAGGCCACCCATGGTGGACATATTTAAGTGGAGCTTCCAGACTAAGACTAGAAAGAAGAACAGGGACATCTACTTCTGAAATTTTTGGCTACTGAAAACCTTATGAATTTCACTAAAACATTGTCTGATACAGGGCCAGAAGATAAGCCCCTCAGGTTGAAGACACTCAAAATGTGACTGGAGAAGTGCTGCCTCCTCAAAGTAGAATCAACTTTCATGGCATGGATGGAGTAAAGCTTTTTGCTGATGTGGCAGGACTCAAAATGAGAAGAAACAGTTGCAACCATTCATTAATAATTGGAACATGGGATGTAAGAAGTATGAATCTTGGAAAATTGGAAGTTGTCAAAAGTGAAATGGAACAGACAAAGATCAATATCCTTAGTCATTAGTGAGATGAAATGGACTGTTATTGTCTATTTTGAATCAGATAATCATATGTTCTGCTATACTGTTGTTGTTGTCAGGTGCCGTCGAGTCATTTCCAACTCATAGTGACCCCACACACAGCAGAACTAAACACTGCCCAATCCCACACCAGCTTCATGATCCTTGCTATACTTGAGCCCATCATTGCAGCCACTGTGTCAATCCATCTCGTTGAAGGCCTTCCCCTCTTTCGTCGACCCTCCATCTTACCAAGCATGACATCTTTCTCCAGGGAATGGTCCTTTCTAACAACATGACCAAAGTAGGTGAGACAAAGTTTGGCCATTCTGGCCTCCAAGGAGCATTTCGGGTGCATTTCCTCCAGGGCAGATCTGTTAGTTCTTTTAGCAGTCCATGGTACTTTCAGCATTCTTCACCAGCACCACAACTCAAAAGCATCAGCTCTTCTTCTGTCTTCCTTATTCATTGTCCAGCTCTCACATGCATATGAGGCAATTGGAAATATTATGGCTTGTGTCAGGCACACCTTAGTCCTCAAGGAGACATCCTTGCTCCTCAGCACTTGATACAGTTCCTTCACAGTTGACCTTCCCAGTGCTACATCTAATATCCTGACTGCTGCTTCCATTGGCATTGATTGTAGAACCAAGTAATGTGATTTCTTTGACAACTTCACTCTTCTCTCCATTTATTGTGATGCTACTCATTGGTCCAGTTGTGAGGATTTTTGTTTTCTTTATATTGAGACATAATCCCTACTGCAGACTGTATTCTTTAACCTTCATCAGTAAGTGCCTCAAGTCATCCTCACTTTCATCAAGCAAAGTTGTATCATCTGCGTATCTCAGGTTGTTAATGATTCTTCCTCCAATCCTGATGCCAAGTTTTTCTTCATATAGTTCAGCTTTTCAGATTATTTGCTCAGCATATAGATTGAATAAGTGTGGGGAAAGGATACAACCCTGACACACTCCCTTCTTGATTTTAAACCATGTAGTGTCCCCTTGTTCTGTTTGAACGACAGCCTCCTGGTCAAGGTA
>NW_006921925.1:3223909-3229601 GCF_000298275.1 Orycteropus afer afer | reverse complement strand
CACTCACAACTGGAGTCCAGCCAAGTTGACACATCTTCAACTATCACACCCAACCTTCCTTACGAGGAGTGGTTGATGGGTTTGAACTGCCAGCCTTCTGGTTAGCAGTCAAATACCTTAGGCACTACGCTACCAGAGTATTAAAATACAGGAAAGGAAGAAAAGACCAAAATGGATGTCAAAAGAGACTCTGAACGTTGCTTTTGAATGCAGAGTAGCTAAAATAAGTGGAAAAAATAATGAAATAATAGAGGTGAACAGAAAATTTCAAAGGTCAGCTCAAGAGGACAAAATAAAGTATGATAAAGAAATATGAAAAGACTTGGAGTTAGAAAAACAAAAGGCAAGAACACACTCAGCATTTTTCAAGGTGAAAGAACTAAAGAAAAAAATCAGGCCTCAAGTTGTAATATTGAAGGATTCTGTGGGAAAAATACTGAACAATGCAAGAATCATCAAAAGAAAATGGAAGGAATATACAGAGTTACTGTATGAAGAAGAATTGGTTGATGTTCAACTATTTCAGGAGACAGCATATGATCAAGAACCAATTGTTTTGACAAATGAAGTCCAAGCTGCACTGAGAGAACTGGCAAAAATCAGGGCTACAATAATTGAAAAACTACCCATTGAGGTGTTTCAACAAATGGCTGCAGCACTAAAGGCGCTTACTCTTTTATGCCAGGAAATCTGGAAGAGAGCTCCGTGACCAATAGACTGGAAGAGATCCATATTTGTGTTAATTCCAAGGAAAGGTGTTCCAACAGAATGTGGAAATTTTTGAACAATATTAGTAAAATTTTCCTGAAGATAATTCAGAAATGGTTGCAGAAGTTTATTGACAAGGAACTTCCAGAAATTCAAGCTGGATTCAGAAAAGGTTATGGAACTAGGGATATCATTGCTGATGTCCAATAGCTCTTGGCTGAAAGCAAAGAACATCAGAGAGTAATTTACCCGTGTTTTATTGACTATGCAAAAACATTAGACTATGGATCTTAACAAATTATGGATAACATTGTGAAGAATGAGAATTCTAGAACACTTAATTATGCTCACGAAAAACCTGTACATAGACCAAGAGGCTATTCTTTGAACAGAACAAGGTGATACTGCATGAGGTAAAATCAAGAAGGGTCAGCATCAGAGTTGTGTCTTTGCACCATCCTTATTCAATCTGTATGCTGAGAAAATAATCTGAGAAGCCAGACTGCATGAAGAAGAACATGGCATCTGGACCAGAGAAAGAACAATTAACAATCTGCAGTATGCAGATGACACAACCTTGCTTGCTGAAAGTGAAGAGGACTTTATATGCACTGATGAAGATCAAAGACTACAGTCTTCAGCATAAATTATACCTTAACATAAAGAAAACAGAAATCCTCACAACTGTGCCAATAAGCGACATCTTGATAAATGGAGAAAATACTGAAGTTGTCAGGGATTTCACTTTATTTGGCTCCATGATCAACAGCATAGAAGTAGCAGTCAAGAAACTGCTGCAGAAGACCTCTTTAAATTGCTAAAGAGCAAAGTTATCACTTTGTAGACTAAAGTGTGCCTAATCCAAGTCATGGTATTTTCAATTGCCTCATATGTATGTGAAATCTAGACAATTAAAAAGGAAGAAAGAAGAAGAGTTGATACCTCTGAACTATGTTGTTGGCGAAGAATACTTAAAATATCATGAACTGCTAGAATGAAGAAATCTGTCTGGAAGAAGTGAGAATGGCCAGACTTTGTCTTACCTACTTTGGTCATACTGTCAGAAGGGATCAATCACTGGAGAAGAATATCATGCTTGATAAAGTAGAGTGTCAAAAAGGGGAAGATCCTCAACAAGATGGATTGACATAGTGGCTGCAACAATGGGCTCAAGCATAACAAGGATTGTGAGGATGGCACAGGCCTGGGCAATGTTTCGTTCTTTTGCACATAGGGTCACTATAGGTCAGAGTTGACTCAACAGCACCTAACAATGGAATGCTCATCACTTAGAATCAGTTTGACACATAGTAAATGCTCAATAAAATCTATTTAATGAATAACTAGCATAAAAATCTAAAGAAACATATTTTTCTGATAAATCTGAAGTGAATCTTTAAAATGTCAATGTTCTTTGGCCAGAGATCACCGGGAACACACATATAGTTGAATGAGTTGGGATGACAGCTAGTTGCTATGAGGCATAAAGCCCAGCATGGGAGACCTTGGAGCATCTCAGTAAGAGGGTGTTCAAAAGAACTTATTGTGGGATCTTTGGACAAGTCAAGGAAGACCTGTCACTAGAAAGGACACCGTATTTGGTAAAATAGAGGCCAATGAAAAGGAGGGAAATGGTGAGTGAGATAATTGACACATGGCCTCAACAATGGACTCCAACATGCCAACAACAATGAGGATGGTGGAGGATTAGGCAATGTTTGGTTTAGTTGTACATAAAGTAACCACGAGCCAGAGCCAACTCCATGACAATTAACAGTTTTGGAATCTGGACTTTAGTTTGGACTTTATGCAGGATCCGAGGAAGCAGGCCTTTGCCATGGAGTGGTTATAATACCTATGATGAGGTATCTTAATAAACCTTATCTAGAAAGAGAAAGTAGTATTATGAGCTTTAAGCTGTATTTAATAAAAGAAATAACATTCACTGTTATCAGCCAAGTAATGATATGTTTGGCTATTTTTGTGATTTGGATTTTTTTTTTTCCTGTGAAGAGACATAATTACGAAGTAGTCTCATTTTTGTATTGGTCCATCATGGTCATACAGTGGTCTTTATTGATGTTGGTATTCTGGAAATTGTTCGTGTTTAACAGGAAAAAAGAAACCAGGCTTGGCTATGAGCACCAAGCCAGTTGCTCAGAGCACCAAGGTCTGACTGGCAGTGTCAGGTAAATCCCAGCTGTCAGGATCCACTTCTCTCTTTCTCAAAATTAACCTAATATTTATTCTTTCATTTTGGCTTTCATCTTTAGTGTTCTCAATAGTTAACAAAATGCAGTGATATAAAATTGCTTACAAATCGCAAGGCACACTTTGCAGATAATTGACTAAAATTTTGAAATGGGGAAAAAAGTCTAAAAGTATAAGCATCAAGATTTTAAAAGTGATTATTTATATAATGTAAGTTAAGGTTGAGGGACTGTGAGACTTTGCTTTCTTTTTATGAGATTTTCTTTATTTTCTAATTAAAAAAAAATATTTTTTAAAAGTGTGTGAAATGCTTTGAATAAGGTGTTAAATGTGCAAAGTGCTCAGAATTATTTTTATTATAATTACATGATAATGATTAGCAGAGAGAGTGAGATTTTCAGTATATTTATGATGATAGATGAAAAACAGCTAAAGTGAATAAAAGACTAATTTTCACAATCCCATCACATGTGAAACAAGGCTCAATGTAACTGTAGGGTGCAGAGGTCCCTGCAGATATATGATTGTAAGTAGTAATAACTGAAAACCATTAAATGCAAGCTGAGTGATTTGGTGGAGAAAGGTAAAAGAAAGTGTCAAGATTCATAACTCCAAATTAGGGCCCCTCAGGCTTTCTGCAGGATTTCATAGGCTTTTGTTTCAGACTATATTTATAGGACCTATGTTCCAGGATCCATTTGTTTTTAGGGGCTTTCAAATTGGCAACTGGAGGGATTTATAAGAACTGAACTTTGTACTTAAATGTAAGAATAAGAAAAACAAGGCAGCAAGAACACTGGATACTTGTAACAATCTGTTTCACTGTTTGATTAGTAATATGATCTTCCAATTTGCTGCTTTATTTTAGCTGTTGGTGGAAGCACTGTCAATTTCAAAGTATAAAGCCATTAAAAAAATCACATACAGAAAAAGATAAACCTGGAATAAAAATAATAATATTAAAAAAAAAAACTGTTAAATTTAGAATAGTCTGTTACTCCTTTATTGGTTCAGCAAATATTTACTGAATATCTATGTGCCAGGCATTGGCTGGATGCTGGAGATACAATGGCAAAAATAATAATAATAAAAAAGTCTATCAGAAATACCTGTGAATTTAGAAAGGGGTGCAGGGAGTTGAAAGGGAGGAACTGACAGAGTACCCATTGTGATGTTTCAACAAATGAATGCCATGCTGGAGGTACTCACTTGTCTATGCCAAAAAATTTGGAAGACAGCTCTCTGGCCAAATGACTGGAAGAGATCCATATTTGTACCCATTCCAAAGAAAAGTGATCCCACAGAATGTGGACATTATCGAACAATATCATTAATATCACATGCAACTAAAATATTGCTGAAGATAATTCAAAAACGGTTGTAGCAGTATACGGACAGAAAACTTCCAGAAATGCAAGGTGGATTCAGAAGAGGATGTAGAATGAGGGATATCATTGCTGATGTCAGATGGATCTTGGCTGGAAGCAAAAAGTACCAGAAAGATGTTTACTTGTGTTTTATTGACTACGCAAAAGCAATTTGATTGTGTGGATCAAAACAAATTATGGATAACATTGAGAAGAATAGGAATTACAAAACACTTGTTTGTGCTCATCAGGAAACTGTACATAGACAAGGAGGCTATTGTTAGAACACAACAAGGGGATACTACATGGTTTAGAATCAGGAAGGGAGTGTGTCAGGGTTGTATCTTTTACCATTCTTATTCTGTTTGCATGCTGAACAAATAATCCGAGAAGCTGAATGATATGAAGAAGTGTGTGGCATCAGGCTTGGAGGAAGACTCATTAACAACCTGTGGTATGTAGAAGACACAATTTTGCTTGCTGAAAGTGAGGATGACTGGAAGCACTTACTGATGAAGATTAAAGACATCAGTCTACAGTATGGATTGCATCTCAACATGAAGAAAAAGAAAATCCTCACAACTGGACCAATAAGCAGCATCACAATAAATAGAGATAAAATTGAAATTGTTAAAGATTTCATATTGCTTGGTTCCACAATCAACACTAATGGAAGCAGCAGTCGAGACATCAGATGATGTATTGCACTGGGTAAATCTGCTACGAAAGACCACTTTTAAGTGCCGAAGAGCAAAGATGTCTCCTTGAGGATTAAGGTGTGCCTAACCCAAGCCACAGTATTTTCAATCACCTCATATCCATGTGAAAGATGGAAAATGAACAAAACCAAAGAAGGACTGATGCTTTGAGTTGTGGTGCTGGCAAAGAATACTAAAAGTACCATGGACTGCCTAAAGAAAGAACAGTTCTGTCCTGGATGAAGTTCAGCCAGATTGCTCCTTGGAAGCGAGAATGGCCAGACTACATCTCACCTACTTTGTTCATGTTGTCAGAAAAGACCGTTCCCTGGAGAAGAATATTATGCTTGGTAAAGTGAAGGGTCAGTGTAGAAGGGGAAGATCCTCGAGGAGATGGATTGACACAGTGGCTGCAATGATGGGCTCAGATACAGCAAGGAATGTGAGGCTGGCACAGGACTGGGCAGTGTTTCATTCTGCTATGAGTCGGAGCTGACTCAACTGCACCTAACAACCACAACATCACATGGTATTTGTACTAGTTTCCTGCTGCTGCTGCAACAAATTAAATAATTTGTGCCTTAAAACAACATAAGCTTATTGTCTTTAGTTCTGAAGATCAGAAGACCAAAATGGGTCTCATTGGGTTAAAATGAAGATGTTGGCAGGACTGTGTTCACTCTGCATGAAGGCTCTAAGGGAGAATTC
>NW_006921925.1:3222714-3223489 GCF_000298275.1 Orycteropus afer afer | reverse complement strand
CGTAGTGGTACTGCCTCAGAAACCCAAGGAGGGGTCGCTATGAGTCAGGTATGACTCGACGGCACATAACAACAATCTTTGAGGGACTATTATTCTGCCTAGTACACCATCCTAGAGACGTAGTTTACACAAGAACTTTCAGAACATATCTGCCTGGAAAATTTGGGCATAGCCATTCCTACCTCCATCTTCCTTCCTCATTATACTAATTGCAGTCCCTCTGCAGTGCAAAGAGTTAATGTGCTCTGTTGCTAATTGGAAGGTTGGAGGTTTGAGTTCATGCAGAGGCCTGACAATCTACATCTGACAAATCAGTCATTGAAAACCCTGTGAACACAAGATCTACTCTGACACACACAGGGTTGCTATGAGTCAGAGTTGACTCAAAGACAACTGGAGGGGAAGGAGGAGGAGGATTATGCTTATCTTGATGCCTAAAATCCGTGGCTGGGGTTGCTAAAGTTGGATAATCTTTATTTTAAAATTAAAGTCCTTTCCTGAGCCTTTTCCTCCTTTTAATTTTGTAGATTCTTTTTCAAAGACCTTCCTTAACTTACAAAGCATTTTTGTAAATGCATGGGGGAAAATGCTTGCTATCCTTCCATTTAGGTGGTGATATTTCTCTTCCATGATTCCCTTTATTAAAACATTATTTGTCTCTTTTTTTTTTGTCTGTATTCCTGTCCTACTTCAAAATATTATCTTATATATGAAATGCCAATCTGTTATGGATTAAATTAAATAGTGCCCTAACTTGAAAATATGTGTTAGAATC
>NW_006921925.1:3205344-3215239 GCF_000298275.1 Orycteropus afer afer | reverse complement strand
CTACCACTTGTCTGGTAGCATAGTGCCTAAGGCATTTGACTGCTAACCAGAAGGCTGGTGGTTCAAACCCATCAGCCACTCCTCAGAAGGTTGGGCAATCTACTTCCATAGTGATACTGTCTTGGCAACCCAAGGAGGGGTCACTATGAGTCAGGTCCAACTCGACAGCACATAACAACAACAACAACAAATCACTTGTCTGTCAGTTTGTCGTACTGTGGAGGCTTGTGTGTTGCTGTGATGCTGGAAGCTATGCCACCAGTATTTCAAATGCCAAGCAGGGTCACCCATTGTGGATAGGTTTCAGTGAAGCTTCCAGACTAAGACAGACTAGGAAGAAGACGGGCCATCCTCTCCTGAAAAAAACTGGCCACTGAAAACTTTATGAATAACAGTGAAACACAGTGATATATTGCTGAACTAGGCAGAAAGTCCCTCAACCTTAGGCTTGTTAGCCTCAGCATCCAGTAGCTGCCTGAGTGAAGAGATGCCTCTAGCTTCAGTGGGCCGGGATCAAGAGGCAGAGCTGAAGCCCTAGGTCAAGGGGCTTTCAGGCAGCCCCTATAGTCTGGCACTTTGAAGTCAGACTTCTAGCCTCCCAAGCTATAAGAAAATAAACTCCTATTTGTAAAGGTCATCCCATTTGTGGCATATTCCTGTCAGAGCAGCACTAGGTAACCAAAACAGTCACTATGAGTCAGAGCTGACTCAAAGGTACCTAAAAACAATAAGGCACTAATGGAAAGAGAGATAAGGATAATCAAAACCAAACCAATGGACATACCACTTTAACTCAAACAAGAATGAGAGAGATAAACAGAATGAATAAGATGAATTTTATTTCTTGCAGCAAGAAAGTAGACAGCAAGAACAGTTTCTCAAAGAACTGCCTCTACAAGCTAAGGGCTCAAGGTGCTTTTATGTTTAAGTGAAGAAAGAGAAAGTTATGCATATTCATTAAAATTCTGAGAAATTGGCTACATACTCATAAGGTCAGAACTTGACAAGGAAGTTGGAGACAGACTCCTCGCTTCTTTTAGGGGTCCATCTGGAAACTGATGATGGAGTTTTCATCACTCCCCTTATTTTTAGCTCCTTGGCCAAAGCTTTTTAGTTCCCAGAGCTGAACTTACTATGGGATGGGGTGAAGCTGGGAGTACCTAGTTCATCTCTGCACTTACTTCAGGGTAGGTCTCCAACATGACAAAAACAACCTCAGGAAATATTAACCTCAAAAGGACAGTAGCCACCAAGATTAGCCAACCAGATTCATGCCCTTTTCTAATATTGATCTTTGGGTTTTCTACTAACCCAACTAAACCTGTTTTTTTCTTCCTGCCTACATGTCCCCTGACTGTCTCAAATCCACAAAAGCTGACAAAGAGCTTTTAAAGCTCTGAGAGCTTGTGCCTGAATTGGACTTCTAGCCTCCTGAACTATGAGAAAATAAATTTTTGTTTCTTAAAACCACCCATTTATGGTATTTCTGTTAAAGCAGAACTAATATACAAGCTATGGATGGCTTTTGCCAAGTTACAGACTGGGAGACTTATTTTAAATATTGAATGTATGCGTTAAGGTTTCTCAGAGTTTAACTGTTATTAACTGCAAGCTCCCCAAGGGCAGGAACTGTTTTTGTGATTAATCTTTTTATTCTCTACCCACAATGCCAGGCACATACTAGAAAATGCTGACCACACAAATTACTGGACAACAGAATCTGATTTCCTGGATTATTGTGTACCTTGTTGTTGCTGTTGTTAAGTACTACTGAGTCAGTTCTGTCTCACAGTGACCCTGTGTACAACAAAATGAAAAATTGCCCATTCCTATGACATTCTCATAATCCTTACTATGTTTGAGTTCATTGTTGCAGCCACTGTGTCAATCCATCTCTGTGACGGTGTTCCTTTTTTTCACTGACCCTCAACTTTACCGAGCATGAAATTCCTCTCTAGGGACTCTTCCATCCTGAAAACATGACCAAATTACATGAGACAAAGTCTTACCATGCTCACTTTTAAGGAGCATTTTGTCTGTACTTCTTCCAAGACAGATTTGTTCATTCTTCTGACAGTCCATGGTATATTCAATATTCTTTACAAACATCAAAACTCAAATGCAACTGTTCTTCTTCCCTCTTCCTTACTCATGGTTCAGTTTTCACAAACATATGAGGTTATTGAAAATACTATGGCTTGGATCAGGAGCACCTTAGTCCTCAGAGTGACATCTTAGCTCTTTAACATTTTATTTTTATTTTTAATTTTTATTTTAAGAGATTGTTTTACATTCAATGTAATGTGTACATTTGGCTTCATTCCCCATTCACCATGTCCAACTCTAACCTAGACTCTTCTTCTCCCTACCTTATAATCCTCCCGTTGTGCCCCTCACATTTATGCATTCCTGTCTGCCCTGCATTTCCTTAGTTTGAATGTTAGTCCTTTGGTGTCCCATGGTTTATTGCTCTAAGGGATGTATTACCATTGAGTTTGTGGGTGTGTCATCCTGGGTTGAGTGGTCTGCATGTACTTTAAAGAGGATTTTTGCAGCATATTTGTCCAATTCTGTATGTCTTTTGATTTCTTGACTGCTGCTTCCATGGGCATTGATTACAGATCCAAGTAAAATTAAATCCTTGACAACTTCAATCTTTTCTCCATTTATCATGATGTTGCAAGGATTTTTATTGTATTTATGTTGAGGTGCAATCCATATTGAAGGCTGTAGTCTTTGATTTTCATCTTAACTGCTTAAAGTCCTCTTCACTTTCTGCAAGCAATGTTGTGTCATTTGCATATGGCAAGATGTTAATGTTAAATCCAACTCATAGCAACCTTATAATCAGCACTTTTGTGATTAATCTAATGTGATAACCAATTTATAAATGCATCCTTAAGATTTTCTTTTTCTAGAACTCTCAGTACCATATGTCTTAGGCTGAGTTTTCTGAGAACCAAAACAAGTGAAGTTTTTATATACATACATACATACATACGTGTGTGTGTGTGTGTGTCTGTGTAAAGAGAGAGAGAGAGAGAGAGAGAGAGAGAGAGAGGGAGAGAGTGATTTATCTGAAAGAAACAGCTCATGCAGCTGCAGAGGCTGGCAGTTTTCTTGTCTATGGGTCATATGTCAAGCTGCAGCCCTCTCCTGACTCATGTAACTGCAGAGACTGATGAATTCAAGATCAGCAGGAAATACAGCAGTCTGATAGTTTTGGATGCTGATGAATCCAAGATCAGCAGCTAAGAGGACAGGCTATTGGCTCACAGGTTGCAAAGGTAACAATCCCAAGATCAATAGGCAATACAGAAAGCTGCTGGTTCAAGTCCAAGAACCAGAGGTCAAATGATGATGAGCCACATGCAGAATCCTGATTAAGAAAAAATCTAGAGAGCTTTGCAAGAGTTTTTCTGTATGTATTGGAAGTGGCCACACCTTGAAGGAAATTCCCTTTCAACTGATTGGCAGCTTATAGCAGATCTCATCATGAAGGTGATTACTATTATAGCAGGTCTCGTTGTGGGAGATAAACTATATTGTAACTGCTAAACCACTGAAAATCATGTCCCAAACAAGTTGACACACAACCTTAATTACCACACATCTCTATAGCTATCTCCTCAATCCAAGTCATGCCATTTCTCTGTCGTTAGTTGCTGTCAAGTCAGTTCTAACTCATAGTGATCTCATGTACAACAGAATGAAATGTTGCCCAGACCTGCACTACTTTCATGATCATTTGTATGTTTCAGTGCAACAATGCAGCTATTGTGTCAATCTATTTTCTTCATCCACTTGCCTTTACTGGCCCTCCACTTTATTATACATGATGTGCTTCTACAGACATCTGTTCCTTATGATACATTCAAAGTAAGCAAGTTGAAGTTTTGGACAACATTCTGTGTTCCTTAGGATTTTCATTTGCTAATTTTCAGAAGACAATAACTAGACCTTTCTTCCTAGTCTGCCTTAGGCTAGAAACTCTGTTGAAAACTTTCCACCATAGGTGACCCTGCTGGTATTTTAAATACCAATAGCATCGTTTCCAGCATAATAGCAACACACAAGCCACCACAGAATGACAAACTGACAGATAGGTGGTGGACTTCTTTCTTAGATAAATATAATAGTATACTGAGGAGCTCTGGTAGCTTAGTGCCTAAGACACTTGACTGCTAACCAGAAGGCTGGCAGTTCAAATCCACCAGCCACTCCTCAGAAGGTAGATGGGGCAATCTACTTCCATAGTGATACTGCCTCCGAAACCCAAGGAGGCTTCGCTATGAGTAGGGTCCTACTCAAAAGCACATAACTACAACAACAACAACGTATACTGGCTCTACCTTTGATCTTCTACAATGTATTCTCAATTCAGCCCCAGAGCTTTTCTTTGTAAATGAAAGTCAAGTAATGCTACTTCTTTGCTTAAAATCCTATGTTGTTGTTGTTATATTGTTATGTGCTGTTGAGTCAGACCCGACCCATAGGGACCCTTTCTTGGGTTTCTGAGGAGGTATCACTACAGAAGTAGATTGCACAACCTTCTTTCCAAGGAGGGGCTGCTGGGTTTGAACCACCAGCCTTCTGGTTTACAGTCAAGTGTCTTAGGCACTACGCTACCAGAGCTCCTCCCAAAACACTATAATAGCTCCCATTTGCCTCAGGGTAAATCTTCACAGAACTACAAGCAACCTCACTGGTCTGGTTTCCTCTCACACCTCTCTTTGAAATAGTCTGTTGTTGTTGTTGTTGTTATGTGCCATCGAATGGGACCCGACCAATAGCGACCCCTCCTTAGGTGTCCGAGGCAGTATCACTATGGAAGTAGATTGCCCAATATTCCTTCCAAGAGGTGGCTGGTGGGTTTGAACTGCCAGCCTTCTGGTTAGCAGTCAAGTGCCTTAGGCACTATGCTACCAGATCTCCTTGAAATAGTCTAAGAGTTCCTAAAAGGCTAGGCTGCATCCTCCTTCTCTTTATATTGCTAGTACTTAACAAAATGCCCAGTATACAGTGATTACCTATACTTTGTGAATGTTATGTTGAACACATTCTCCAAGTTCCTAGTGAAAACATTAAGCTTCCAGTGATCTTCTTCCATCATTCCCCCTCTCTGAGTCTGACAGCATAAATTTTGAGCCAGACATTGGGCTCAATGTTGAACTTCCAACCAGGTGCAAAAGCAGGCAAAGCCCAGGAAAAAAGGAAAATATAAATAAATAAAACCTTGCCATTGAGTCTGTTATTACTCTTGGTGACCTCATGTGCTACATAGTTGTGCTCCATAGGCTCTTCTTGACTGTCATCTTCACAGAAGCAGATTGCCAGGCCTTTCTTCTGAGGAGCTGCTAGGTGATTTCAAACCACAAATCTTTAGGTTAGTACCTGAGCACAAACTGTTTTGCCACCAGGAAGCAAACCCTTAATCTGATTCTGCCCAGCTAAATAACTATCAATCTATTGACTTCACATTGTGCTTTCCCCTTAATTTTTACTTACCATTCCAATTGCAGCTGAAATTATCTTTCAAACAATTCTTTCATTCAAAATGGAGTCTCACCAGTGTGCAGCATCCTTCTTTTCTCTGGCAACTATTGATTGGAAAACTAGGTACAACAGTTTGAATTAGGAACTTTGGTGCTCTGGACAGCTCACTGAATCAGAGTGCACCAAACCAGAAGAGCAGAATTAGAGGAAAGGCACAGGGGATTATTTAGGAAAGAGCTACTGGTGGAGGATGGATGGGCACCCAAGAGAGACCTCGCCTCTGCCGGGTGAGGGTGGCCACCTGAGATCCCTGAGCCAAGAAGGAAGTCACCTTATAGCAGCATTCCAGCGACCACTCCAATATTCAAATGGGAAGTGGCAGAGATCTGCCTCCAGCAGCTGATTTTGTTGGTAATTTGGGTTATCTGGGTGCAGTTGGGCATGGGCACCACTGCTGAGATTCAGGCGGAGAACTCACTGTTGCGCCTCCCCTCCCAGCAGGTCACAGAGTGGGCTTGGGTCAGACTGGGAGACATAGTGCTTTTCTTTGTCATGGATATTGGGACCACAGGTCACTAGCAGGTACTCCCCCGACTCCAACACAGCTGAAATTGCACGTATCTTTGTCACCACAGGTGGGTGGTATCACAGACAAACTCCAGAGCTGGCCATTAGGGATCTGGTGGGATTGCATCAGCACTGTGGGCAGACAGGACAGGGAGAGTGAAGAAAAAGCAGCTGAGTGCGGTCCAGGAATTTGCTTTGGAGCTGTTCTTTGGCACTGTGGGACTGTGGAGGCGGGGTCTTTGAGTGTGCCTGAAATTGGTGGAAAGTTGCATCATGCTAACAGTAGGAATCTTTCCTGAGGTTGAGCTGTGGTCTTGCAAATAAATACATAATCAAAAATAGCCTGCTCAAAGCCCTAGAAACCGACCCTAGCAACACCAAGCTTTCCTTCTTCTGCTCCCACCTTCTCCACCAATAACTTCACTCATTCAATAGAAGAAACCACATTCACCCAATTACTGTAAAACCTCCCACTTTGAACTCTAAACCCTCTTTACAACAAACAGAAACACATATCCACTCTACACACAGTGATTCCACGATCACAAAGTAAACAGCAGAGCGAACCAACAAACCTGAACCAATAATAAAATAAAACACACCAGCTTCACCTTTTCAAAATATTAAACCATAAAACCAAGACAAAACAAATCAACACATAACCAGCATCTAGAGACAACCTAAAGAGACAGTGCTCTACCAGATCCCAGGGGTTTAAGAAGAGGTTTTGCTTTCCAGTAACCCCAAGAACTCTCCAGACCTGCACTACATGACTGAAAAGGTCCTAGTTTACTCCTTCTTCTTTTTTTTTTCCTCTCATGGTTAATCCCATTCCTTGTTGCTTGTTTTTTTTTTGCTATTTTTTTGTTTGTTAGTTTGCTTTCTTTCTTCATTATTCTCCTTCTCTTCCTTTTTTCTCTTAGTGACCCATCCCCAGATATAGCAGGTTTACCTGTTTTCTTATTCTTTTCTCCCCTTTTTCTTTTTGTGGGTTACTGTTCCTGTGTGATTTCAGGGTGTATGTTTTGTCCATGTGCTTTTAGTTTTTTCAATGGTTATTCAATTGTAATTTTTGCCTAACTGAGTGGGAGACAACAACAGTCCCCATAAGATACAAGTACACCCAGATCCACTGCAACTTCACTTAATGAGCGAGAGCCAGCACCTCCTTCTCCACCAATGGGCAAATGATAAAAAGAACCACCAAGAAGAACCTGAATCACCCTTGGTTTCCCTTCACAAACAATTAACAGAGATCTTAATACAATACCATGATGCCTCAGAGACAACAGACTATCATAGTCCACACAAAAAAGCAAGATAAAGTAGTAGAAACAAGGGAACAGGATATAGACCCAGAACACATCCCTGAGGAAGAAGCAGCATTGGAACTCTCTGATAAGGAATTCAAAAGAATTATATTTAGATATCTTCAAAGGATTGAGAGACAGACCAAAGACAACATGGAAAAAACGTTAGAAGAATTTTGGAAGAAAATACAAGAACAAAAAGACAAAATCAATGAAAAATTAGAAATGATTCTAAATCTACAGATAGAAATCCAGAAGATTAATACTAAATTGTTAGAAATAGATAACACATTGGAATGGCAAAGGAGTAGAATTGATGCAATGGAAGACAGAATTAATGAGATTGAAGAAAATACCTGAATACTTCTTTGGAAAGAGATCAGTCAGAAAAAAAAAAAAAAAAATGAAGAAAGCCTAAGGTTCATGTGGGATACCATAAAAAGGAATAATCTATGTGTCATTGGAATTCCAGAACAGGAAGAGAAAAATAAAACCACTGAGAAAATCATCCAAGATTTGCTGGAAGAGAATTCCCTGATGTGATGAAAGAGAATATATCCATTCAGGAAGTCCAATGAACCCCAAGCAGGATAGACCCCAAAAGAAAATCACAGAGACATATCTTCATCAAAATCACCAAAACCAACGAAAAAGACAGAATCCTGAGAGTAGCACAGGAAAAACAAAGTTACATACACAGGTCAGCCAGTAAGAATAAGCTGTGATTTCTCAGCAGAGACCATGCAAGAAAGAAGACAATGGGATGGTATATATAAAACCCTGAAAGAGAAAAAATTTCAACCAAGAATTATATACCTGGCAAAATTGTCCCTCAAATACAATAGGGAAATTAGGGGATTTCCAGATAAGGAGAAACTAAGGGAATTTGTTAAAACCAGACCAACCTTACAAGAGATGCTAAGGAGAGTACTTTGAACAGAGAACCAAAAATAACAAATAACAACCAACCATTAATACACAGGATGACATATCCCAGAAATCACAGCTATGGACATATCCAAAGTAAAATGAGCTTACAAGACGGCAAAAAGGGAACCAGAGACATCAATTAGCAAGTGAGGACAACTACAAACAAAAAGAGGGAAAAAACTGTGTAGCTATAAAACTTCTAAATGATGAGGAAGTTAAGAGTGTAGCAAGACAGAATGGACTGTTCTAAACTCAGGGAGAAAATTATGAATCATAGGGTAACCTCAAAGAAAAATGTTAAACTTTCATATCACAATAAAAAAGAGGACAAGCACAAATACTCAGCAAATACCAAAACAACAGCAACAAAGGAAATGATAACAGGATTCATAAACATAATGAGCTCAGCACAGAAAATAATATGGAACAAAGAAATCAGGGACACCATGAAAAAACACACACCAAAATGACAGCAATCAAATCATACTTGTCAATAATTATACTGAATGTTAATGGATTAAATGCACCACTCAAGAGACAGAGAGTTGCCGATTGGATAAGAAAACAAAACCCATCAATATGCTACTTACAAGAGACACACTTTAGAGATAAAGACAAAAATAGATTAAAAATCAAAGGTTGGAAAAAGATATATCAAGCAAATGGCAACTTGTAAGAGAGCAGGAGTAGCAATTTTAATTTCTGATCAAATTCACTTTAAGACAAAAACCACCATATGAAACAAGGAAGGACATTTTATAATGATTAAAGGATCAGTTGATCATGAAGATATAATCATAATAAATATCTATGAACTCAATGAAAGGACCCCAAAATACATAAATCAGACTTTAAAAGAGTTGAAAAGCCAAATAAATGACTCCACAATCATAGTGGGAGACTTTAATACACCACTTTCTTTGAAAGATAGAACAGGTGGAAAGAAACTCAATAAAGATGCAGAAGAGCTAAATAATATACTTCACCAACAGGGCCTTATAGACATCTACAGACCACTTCACCCAACAGCAGCACAATATACATTCTTCTCCAGAGCACATGGAACATTTTTCATGATAGACCATATGTTAGGCCATAAAGGAAGCCTTACCAAATTTAAAAACATTGAAATACTGCAAATTACAAATCAACAATAGGAAGATCAACAGAAAAAGAGTAAACACATGGAAACAGAACAGTACCCTCCTAGAGAAGACTGGATAAGAGAAGAAATAAAAGTAAAAATTCAAAAATTCCTTAAATCAAATGAGAATGAAAATACAACATAACAAAATCTTTGGGACACAGCAAAAGCAGTGATCAAAGGCCAATTTATAGCAATACATGCACACATCAAAAAAGAAGAGCCAAAAATCAACACTTTAACCAACATCTCCAACAATTAGAAAAGCACAGCAAGAAAAGCCCACAGTCACCAGAAGAAAGGAAATAATCAAGTTTGGAGCAGAAAACAATGAAACAGAAAATAGAAGGACTATAGAAAAAATCAACAAGACTAGAAGTTGGTTTTTTGAAAAGATCAATAAAATTGACAAACCACTGGCAAATTTAACAAAGGAAAAGAGGGAGAG
>NW_006921925.1:3202023-3203469 GCF_000298275.1 Orycteropus afer afer | reverse complement strand
GGCAAAACTGGAGATCCATTTGCAGAAAAATGAAACAAGATTTGTACCTCACACTATACACAAAAACGAACTCCAAAAGGATCAAAGACTTCGATATGAAACATAAAACTATAAACTATAAACTATAAAACATAAAACTATAGAGTTCCTCAAGGAAAAGCTAGGGGAAAATTTAGGGGGCCTGAATATATGGCATAAATAGACTATCAAACATAACTTAAAATGCACAGACAACAGAAGAGAAACCAGATGATTGGGACCTTCTAAAGATTAAATTTTTGTGTGCTTCCAAAGACTTCTCCAAAAAAGTCAAAAGAGAACCTACACATTAGGAAAAAGTATTTGGTAGTGACATATCTGACAAGGGACTCATCTCTAGAATTGATAGAAAACTATAACACCTCAATAACAAAAAGACAAACAATCCAACTAAAAACTGGGCAGAAGACATGAATAGACACTTCACCAAGGAGGATATTGAAGTGGCCAACAAACATAAGAAGAAATGCTCACGATCACTAGCTATTGTTGTTGTTTGTTGTTGTTATGTGCTGTCTATTAGGGAGATGCAAATCAAAACAACAGTGAGATACCATCTTGCTCCAGCACTAGTAGCAAAGTTTAATGAGAGAGAAAATAACAAATGCTGGCAAGGATATGGAGAGACTGGGAGTCTTATACACTGATGGTGGGACTGTAAAATGGTACAACCATTGTGGAAAGCAGTATGGTGAGTCGTTCAAAAGTTGGAACTAGAAATACCATTTGACCCAGCTGTTCCATTACTAGGTATATACCCTAAATAAGTGAGAGCCATGACAAGAACAGACATATGCACACCCATGTTCATTGCAGCACTATTTACATTAGCCAAAAGATGGAAAGAACCTAGGTGTCCATCAACTGAGGAATGGATATCCAAACTATGGTACATACACACAGTGGAATACTATGCAACCCTACAGAATAATGTAGAATCTGCAAAACACCACATAACGTGGCTGAACTTGGAGGACATTATGCTGAGTGAAATAATTCAACCACAAAAGGACAAATATTGTATTAGTCCATTATTGTAATAGTCAAGAAAACGTTTATGTATGGAAGGTCATTTTCTTTGTTGGTTACCAGAGGTGGGAGTGTAAGGTAGGGAATACTGTTAGATAAATAGAGATAAGGTTTGATTTGGGTGAAGAACAGGGCAATGTATGAAATATGAGTGATCAATATAGTGACACTGAGGAAGAGAAAGGCATAGAGAGGTAAGTGGGAAGTACAGACAACAAAGATGAATGCTTTTGTGCCTATAGTACGGCGTGGTCCTTGAAGGCAAACACAGATATATGGGTGGATAGACGTGTGGACAGGCTGAAATATTAGGTATGTATATGAAGTGGAGAGTGCACCCAAGAACATGTATAGTGCTGGAAGACAGTGGTCCAATAA
>NW_006921925.1:3195373-3201585 GCF_000298275.1 Orycteropus afer afer | reverse complement strand
AAAAAAAAAGCAGGGAACAGGTTTGCTGGCCCAATGGAGCCTGGTGGAATCACTGAGACCATGGCCCCTAGCTGCCCTTCAGGTCTGGAACTGGACACACACCTGTGGCTTCCAGCCAAACAATAGACAGGCATATCAGTTGAGCATTTACCTGAGGTAGATACAGTCCTTGGAGAGAATAACCATGAGACAAAGAAGGGCTGGCTGCTCAGGCACAGGGAAACAGCTCAAGGGGTAGGAGAGCATGGAGGAATGGACAGAGGGAAGAGGTAGCTATCGGGAGGAAGTGGGAGGGGAGATGTTGCATTGTGCTAAATTGTGGTCAATGTCATGAGACAAAGTGTATGTAAACTGCTGTATGGAAAGTGTACTTGCTCTGTAAATTTTCACCAAAATCACAATAGAAAAACAAAATAAAATGATTCTTTCAGTGAAGAGCCAAATTATACTTTCTAGTATTACAACATTAGTGACTAAAACAGTTCTAGCTAAAAATATTAATATATTTTCCCTTGTTACTCATATACACTTGTACTCATTTTTCATGTAATACAATGTCACATTGCTTATTATCTTATTCATCAAACCTCAGAAATATAATAGTATACCAGAGAAGTCATTTTTATTTTAATTATACAAACTCTACCATCTCTATGAAATGGAAATTCACATTTTACTAGAATTTCTCACAACAAAAGTACTTTTCAAAGATTATTTTCTGGAGCACTTACTTGTATATTGTAAAAGACTTATATAATAGCAATTCTCTGAAAAATTTAAAGTATTTCAATCCTCTTGCACTTAAGAGTGTTTAAATACTTGAAAATTAAGTTGTTTGAGCTAAAGGTATTGATGAAATGAATGTACAAATTATATGTGTGCTTATTCTATATTTGTAGTATAGATTTTCAAATTCCTAGTAACTTTAAATTTTAGAGTATCAGATTATTTCCTCCTTTGTCTCCAAAGGTAATTATTCCCTTAAGTTTTATATAAAACAAGCATAAATTATTTCACATAGGCTCCCCAAGACATTTAACAGTTTGATTGAAATATAATTCACATCCAAGAGAATTCACCCACTTAAAGTGCATAAGTCAATAGTTTTTAATATAATCACAAAGCACTAGCACCATAATCAATTTTAGAACATTTTCTTCACCTCCAAATGAATCCCAATATCTATTACCAGTTACTTCTCATTTTCTTCCGGCACGCCCCAGCTCCTGACAATGAAAAAATCTTCTATCTCCCTAAAGGTTGTTATCATTATTAGGTTCCGTGAAGTCAGTGCAGACTAATAGCAACCCTGTGTACAACAGAACCAAACACTGCCTGGTTCTGTGCCAGCCTCACAAACCTTGCTATACCTGAGCCCATCATTGCAACCACTGTGTCAGTCCATCTTGTTGAGGGCCTTCCTCTTTTCATTGACCCTCCACCTTACCAAACATGACATCCTTCATCAGGGAATGGACTCTTCTGATGTAATGAAAGTAGGTGAGACGAAGTCTGGCCATTCTTGCTTCCAAAGAGAAGCTGTACTTCTTCCAGGACAGATCTGTTAGTTCTGGCAGCCCATGGTACGTTCAGTATTCTTCACCAATACCACAACTGAAAAGCATCAACTCTTCTTTGGTCTTCCTTATTCATTGTCCAGCTCTCACATGCATATGAGGCAATTGAAAATACCATGGCTTGGATTAGGCACATATTAGTCAAGGAGACATCTTTGCTCTTCAGCATTTTAAATAGATAATTTGCAGGAGATTTAACCAGTGCAACACATTGTCTGATTTCTTGACTGCTGCTTCCATTGACATTGATTGTAGAAACAGGCAATATGAAGTCTTTGACAACTTCAATCTTTTCTCCATTTATTGTCATGATGATTGTTGGTCCAGCTGTGAGTATATAATCCTTACTGCAGACTATAGTCTTTAATCTTCATCAGTAAATACTTTAAGTCATCTTAAATTTCAGCAAGCAAAGTTGTGTCATCTGTATATCACAGGTTGTTAATGAGTTTTCCTCCAATCCTGATGCCATGCTCTTCTTCATATAGTCCAGCCTTTCAGATTATTTGCTCAGCATACCAATTGAATATATATGGTGAAAGCATATAACTCTGCCACACTCCCTTCCTGATTTTAAACCACATAGTTTCTCCTTGTTCTGGTCAAATGACAACATGCTGATTTTTGTACAGGTTCTTAATGAGCACAATCAAGTGTTCTGGAATTCCCATTCTTCTCAATGTTATCCATAATTTGTTATGATCCACCCTATCAAATGTCTTTGCATAGTCAATAAAATATAAGTAAACATCTTTCTGGTATTCTTTGTTTTCAGCCAAGATCCATTTGATATCAGTGATGATATCCCTTATTCCATATCTTCTTCTGAATCTAGCTTGAATTTCTGGAAGTTCTCTGTCAATATACAGCTGCAACTATTTTTGAATTATCTGCAGGAAGACTTTACTTGCATGTGATATTAATGCTATTTTTCAATACTTTCTACAATCTGTGGGATCACCTTTGTTGTTGTTGTTGTTGTTGTTGTTTCCAACTGTTGCATCCCAATCACCAGTAATGATTAACACATCTTGATCACTTGTTGGGTACAAACATGGATCTCTTCCAGTCAGATGGCCAGGTAGCTGTCTTCCAGATTTATTGGTATAGATGAGTAAGTGCCTCCAGCATGACATCTGTTTGTTGAAATATCTCAATGGGTATTCTATCAATTCCTAGTGCAGCTTAGACTTCCTTCAATACATAGGTTCTTGGTCATATGTCACCTCCTGAAAAGGATGCATCTACCAATTCTTTTTGGTACAGTGACTGTGTATTCCTTTCATCTTCTTTTGATGTTTGCTGCATTATTCAATATTTTGCCCACAGAAACTTTCAATATTGCAAGTTGAGGCTTCAATTTTTTTCTTTAGTTCTTTCAGCTTGAGAAATGCTGAGTGTGTTCTTCCCTTTTGGTTTTTGAATTCCAGGTCTTTGCACATTTCATTGTAATAATTGACATTGTCCTCTTGAGCTGCTCTTTTAAATCTTCCGATCAGCTCTTTTATCTTATCATTTCTTCCATTTGTTTTAGCTACACTCCACTTAAGAGCAAGTTTCAGAGTCTCTTCTGATATCCATTTTGGCCTTTTATTCTTTTCCTAAAGTAGCTCTCCAGGCCTTTCTTCTGAAGACCCCTGTGGTTGGATTGGAACTTCAACACTTTGGTAGGGAGCAAGTGCTTTAAAGATTTTTACCTTACCACCCAGGGACTCTGGGAAGACAGTACAAGTTCTAGAATATATTATCTCTATCAATTTCTGTGTATTCCTCAAAATTATGCTATGCATGCAAAATTGTAAGTATAAAATATAGTATATATTCTGCATGATAGATTTTTGTTTACTGAATATATCTAGAAAAATGTTCTATATAATTTCTCTTCTTCCAATATACACTCTAAATCATCTTGTTTGCACAAAGAGTATAGGTGAACAAAAATATATCCATGACCATACTTAGATTTGGTAGACAATATCCCTACATGTGTATTTACATGTGTTATAAAAATGCCCATATGCAGTATCAAGGTAACAGAGGACAAAGTTAGGATAAATTCTTAGCCATAACTGAGCACATTAAGGGTTTGAGTCTCTGGGCTTGTGGGCTTGGAACTATGGTCTTGGGGTATATAAAGCTCAATTAGCATAACATAGTACATAAAAACATTATTCTGCAGCCTACGTTGGTGAGTAGTGACTGGGATCTTAAGCGCTTCGGAGCAGCCATCTAAGTCTAAGATGCAACAATTGGTCTCAATTAATCTGAAACAAAGAACAGGAAGAAAATCAAAGATGCACAGAAACAATTAGTTCAATTAGTCCAAGGGACTAGTTGACCCCGGAAATCTCAGACAATATGACCCTGAGAGCAGAACTGGATGTTGCCCAGTTACCACTGCCAACCACTCAGAAAGGGATCAAAATTAGAGATCTTGGATAGATTGGGAGAAAAAATGTGGAACAAAATTGAAAAACATGAAAAAGATCAGGATTATTGATCAGATAGATACTTGTGAAACCTCCAAGACTGTGGCCCCTAGTCATCTTTAGGGCCTGAAATTGAATTCGTTCCTATGGCTTAACCCTTGGACAAACAATAGACAGACCTATGAGAGGACTATGAGCTGAACAACTACAACAGGGAGATGCACTGCTCAGAACACTCAACAGTGGGAGATCAGAAGGGCAGAATTTGCACAGGGGGAAGGCTAGGGAGACAGGGATGCATAGGCAAGAAAGACAGAGGGTAACCACAAGGGAGAAGTGGGAAGAGAGCTGTTACTTTGTGGTGATTGTAATCAGTGTCACAAAACAAAATGTGTATGAGCTGTTGAACATAAAATGAATCTGCTCTGCAAAATTTCACACAAATCACACAAAATGTTAAAAAAAAAAAAATGACATTAAATTTGTGTGTGGATCATGTACCCAGCTAAACTGCTGAATTCTTTTACTGTTTATTTGGTTTTACAGTTAATTGTCTAGGATTTTTTATTTACATCAACTTCAAACAAGGATAATTTGATTTTTTCTTTTCAATATTTATATCTCTTATCTTTTTCTCTTGACTAATGATTGTAGAACACTAAATAATAGTGGTGATAGAAATAAATTTTTGCTATGCCTATCTGGTGGCATAGTGCCTAAGGCATTTGACTGCTAACCAGAAGGCTGGCAGTTCAAACCCACCAGCCACTCCTTGGAAGGAAGGTTGGGCAATCTACTTCGGTAGTGATACCACCTCAGAAACCTAAGGAGGGGTTGCTGTGAATCGGATCCAATTCGAGCACAGTAGGTTTATTTATTTTTTTCTTTTTTATCTTTAATGGGAATGTTTGTTTCTTCCTTTTAGGCATGATGCTGACTTTAAAAGTTCTCCCAATAACTATCTCACTCTCTCTCTCTCTGCATTTATGTGTGCATGAATGGGTTTATATCTATAAAGCAGTATTAATTTGTATCTACTCTTCAATATTAAAAATGTTTTAAACTGACATTGGACATTGCATTTTATGAAATGACTGCAGTATATGGAAAAAAAAATTTCTTTTAAATATGGTATTGAATTATGTTCTGTTGTACTGCCTACAACTGTCCATGAATGAACAATCCACCATTTGGTCCAGAGATCTTGGATTTGTCATTCGTTGGAGTCAAGAGCCAGTATACTGCCTGCCAACCTTGAGCTCCTCAGCCCCTGAAGCTGCTTGAGTTGGGGAAAGCTTCCAGCTTGATGTGTGATCCAAGAACTTTGGACTTGCCAGCTTCTATAAATCTGTTGTGCTACCTACAACTGTCCATGAGTGAACAATCCACCATTTGGCCTGGAGATCTTGGATTTGTCATTCGTTGGAGTCAACAGCCAGTGTACTGCCTACCAGCCTTGAGCTCCTCAGCCCCTGAAGCAGCAAGAGTCCAGAAAAGCCTCCAGCTTGACATATAACCCAGGAGCTTTGGACTTGCCAGCTTCTATAAAACTAGATTACTCTGATGATAATCTGAGTAGGACTGGGAAAGAGCTGCATCATCAGAGTAAATCCATCCTTATTCATATGAATAAGGTAAAGCTTTCAAGACATCCATTTGCTGATGTGACACCAATCAAATTGAGGAGAAACAGCAGCAAACATCCATTAATCATTGGAGCGTGGAATGTACGAAGTATGAATCTAGGAAAATTGGAAGTTGTCAAAAATGAAATGAAACACATGAAGATTGATATACTCAGCATTAGTGAGCTGAAATAGACTGGTTTTGGCCACTTTGAATCAGACAACCATGTGATCTACTATGCCAGGAATGAGAGTTTGAAGAGGAATGGCATGGCATTCATCATCACAAAGGATGTTTCAAGATCTCTCCTGAAGTTCAATGCTGTCAGTGATAGGAAAATATCCATATACCCACAAGGAAGACTCGTTAATACAAGTATTATTCAAATTTATGCACCGACCACCGAAGCCAAAGATGAGGAAATTGAAGATTTTTACCAACTTCTGCAGTCTGAAATTGAGCACACATGCAATCAGGATGTGCTAATTATCACTGGTGACTGGAATGCAAAAGTTGGAAACAAAGAAGAATCACCGGTAGTTGGAAAATTTGGCCTTGGTGACAGAAATAATGTTGGAAC
>NW_006921925.1:3194313-3194958 GCF_000298275.1 Orycteropus afer afer | reverse complement strand
CTCATATGCAAGTTCAACTTGAAGTTAAAGACAATTAAAACAAGTTCAAGAGAGTCAAAGTATGATCTGGAATATATCCCTCCTGAATTTAGAGATCATCTAAAGAATAGATTTGATGCATTGAATACCAATGACTGAAAACTAGAATTGTGGGAGGATATCAAGAATATTATCCATGAAGAAAGCAAGAGATCACTAAAAAGACAAGAAGAGAAGAGAAGACCAAAATGGATGACAGAAGAGACTCTGAAGCTTGCCCTTGAGTGGAGAGTAGCTGAAGCCAATAGAAGAAATGACAAGGTAAAAGAGCTGAACAGAAGATTTCAAAGAGCAGCTCGAGAAGACAAAACCTATTACTGTAATGAAATGTGCAAAGTGGAGTTTGAGAACCAAAAGGGAAGAACATGCTCAGCATTTCTCAAGCTGAAAAAATTGAAGAAAAAATTTAAGCCTTGAATTGCAATACTGAGAGATTCTATGGGCAAAATATTGAATGATGCAGAAAACATCAAGAGAAGATGGCAGGAATACAGAGTCACTGTACCAAAAAGAACTGGTCGATCTTCATCCATTTCAGGAAGTGGCATATGATCTAGAACCAAGGGTACTGAAGGAGAAAGTCAAAGCTGCAGTGAAAGAATTGGC
>NW_006921925.1:3190237-3191595 GCF_000298275.1 Orycteropus afer afer | reverse complement strand
TTTTTTTTTTTTTGCTGATCTTCTTTTTCATTCAGAGGACATGGCCATTTTTATTGTTTACACATGGCAGCCATTTTGGATATTTAAAGTGATAGAGGGCACAGCCATTTTGAATGTTTACAAGTGGCAACCATTTTGGATTTTAAAGTGATAGCATTCCCATTCAGATTCCAGAGACCTAAGAACAGGCAGCAAGGCAGGAAGCAGGGAGAGGACAAAAAAAGGCAAAAGGGACCAGAACAGATCGAGGAGACAGCCATAGGGACCCAGATGAAGACAGGGAACCCAGGAAATGCCCCACAAGGAGCGAGGTGGGAAGTCAGGAGAGAACAGAAAAGGCAAAGGGAATAGGAACAGATCAAGGAGTCAACCACAGGGAGCCAGGTGAGGAGAGGGAACCCAGGCCACCCCCACAAACAGTGAGACAGGAAGCTGGGAGAGGACAGAAAAGGCAAAGGAGACTGGAAGAGATCAAGGAGTTAGCCACAGGGATTCAGGTAAGGGTGGTTGGAGGGGTTTCCAACAGCTAAGGGAGACAAACTTGTCTGTAGGTTTGTCCTACTGTGGTGATGTGTTGCTGTGAGTCTTGAGGCTGTACCACTGGCGTTTCAAATCCAGTGGCATGCACTTATTGCACAGGTATCAGCCCGGCTTGCAGACTGAGACAGACTAGGAAGAAGGTGGAAGCCATCCACTTCTCAAATAATTGGCCAGGGAAAACCTTATGAATAGCAGAGAAACACTGATACATTACTGCATAATTTTGTGAATAGTCCAGAAACATTGTCAAATACAGAAGAGGAAGATGAGTCACTTAGCTTAGAATGCTCTCAAGGTAGGACTGGGAAAGATCTGCATCATCAGAGTAAAATCAGCCTTACTCATATGGATAAGGTAAAACTTTTGATGCCTTTATTTGCTGATGTGGCACCACTCAAATTGAGGAGAAACAGCAGCAAACATCCATTAATCATTGGAACATGGAATGTGCGAAGTATGAATCTAGGAAAATGATAATCTGAATAGGACTGGGAAAGAGCTGCATCATCAGAGTAAATCCATCCTTATTCATATGAAAAAGGTAAAGCTCTTGAGACATCCATTTGCTGATGTGGCACCACTCAAATTGAGAAGAAACAGCATCAAACATCCATTAATCATTGGAACATGGAATGTATGAAGTATGAATCTAGGAAAATTGAAAGTTGTCAGAAATGAAATGGAACAAATAAAGATTGATATCCTCAGCATTAGTGAGCTGAAATGGACTGGTTTTGGCCATTTTGAATCAGACAACCATGTGATCTACTATGCCAGGAATGAGAATTTGAAGAGGAATGACGTGGCATTCATGATCA
>NW_006921925.1:3188851-3190057 GCF_000298275.1 Orycteropus afer afer | reverse complement strand
TTGGAAAATTTGGCCTTGGTGACAGAAATAATGCTGGAACTTGCATGGTAGAATTTTGCAAGACCAATGACTTGTTCATTGCAAATACCTTTTTCCAACAACACAAATGATGGCTCTACATGTGGACTTCACCAGATGGAACACACAGAAATCATATTGACTACTTCTGTGGCAAGAGATGATGGAGAAGCTCAATATCTTCAACGAAAACCAGGCCAGACACTGATTGTGCAACAGACCATCAACTGCTCATATGCAAGTACAACTTGAAGTTAAAGACAATTAAAACAAGTCCATGAGAGCCAAAATATGATCTAGAATATATCCCTCTTGAATTTAGAGACCATCTAAAGAAAAGATTTGATGCATTGAATACCAATGACCAGAAACCAGAAGAATTGTGGGATGACATCAAGAGCATCATCCATGAAGAGAGCAAGAAGTCACTAAAAAGACGAGAAAGGAAGAGAAGACCAATATGGATGACAGAAGAGACTCTGATACTTGCCCTCGAGTGGATAATAGCTAAAGCAAATGGAAGAAATGACAAGATAAAAGAGTTGAACTGAAGATTTCAAAGAACAGCTTGAGAAGACAAAGCCAATTACTATAATGAAATGTGCAACGAACTGGAGTTAGAAAACCAAAAGAGAAGAACACACTCTGCATTTTTCAAGCTCAAAGAATTAAAAAATTTAAGTCTCAAGTTGCAATAATGAAAGATTCTAAGGGCAAAACATTGAATGATGCAGGGAACATCAAAAGAAGATGGAAGGAATACCCAGAGTCACTGTACCAAAAAGAACTGGTCGATCTTCTTCCATTTCAGGAGGTGGCGTATGATCTAGAACCGATGGGAGGAAGTCAAAGCTGCAATGAAGGAATTGGCAAAAAGCAAGACTCCAGAAATTGACTGAATACCCACTGAGATATTTCAATAAACGGATGCCCCACTGGAGGCACTCACTTGGTTGGTGATCCCACAGAATGTGGAAATTATTGAACAATATCATTAATATCACACACAAGTAAGATCTTACTGAAAATAAGTCAAAAACCATTGCAGCAGTATATTGACAGAGAACTTCCAGAGGCGCAAGCTGGATTCAGAAGAGGATGTGGAATAAGAGATACCATAGCTGTTGTCAGATGGATCTTGGCTCAAGGCAAAGAATACCAGAAAGATGTTTACTTGTGTTTTATTGA
>NW_006921925.1:3185916-3188179 GCF_000298275.1 Orycteropus afer afer | reverse complement strand
CTGCCAAAAGAACTAACAGATCTGTCCTGGAGGAAGTGCAGCTGAGATGCTCCTTGGAAGCGAGGATGGCCAGACTTCATCTCACCTACTTTGGTCATGTTGTCAGAAGGGACCATTCCTGGAGAAGGATGTCATGCTTGGTTAGGTAGAGGGTCAACGAAAGAGGGGAAGGCCTTCAATGAGATGGATTGACATGGTGGCTGTGACAATTTGGTCAAGTATAGCAAGAATCATGGAGCTGGCAGTGTTTCGTTCTGCTGTGCATGGGGTTGCTATGAGTCAGAAGTGACTTGATGGCATGTAACAACCACAACAACATTGAATCATGTTAATATGTTTCATAATAATGAACTATTTTCTCATTCTTGTTATGTACTCTAATTGGTGTTGGGACAAGACCCTTTGTTGATAACTTTATTGAGGTAAAATTCATGTGTAACAACCTGCACATTTGTAAAATGTACAATTTCATGAGTCTTGACAGATGTATATAGCTGTGAAACCACCACCAAAATCAAGATATAAAATAATTATATCACATTCAAAAGTATTCTCATGTCTATTCACAATTCATTGTTCCCTCCATACTTGACTCTAAATAATAAACTGATCTATTTTTCTGGATCTCTGGTAGAGTAGTGCCTAAGGCATTTGACTGCTAACCGGAAATCTGGCAGTTCAAACCCACCAGTCACTCCTCGGCAGAAAGGTTGGACAAGCTACTTCCGTAGTGATACCCCTTTGGAAAGCCAGGGAGGGGTCGCTATGAGTCGGGTCCCACTCCATAGTACATAACAACATACCTTAGTTTCCATTTTTAGAATTTTATATTTTATATAAAGTAAATATAAGTGAAACCATATTGTATACATACTTTTGTGTCTGGCTTCTTTCCCTTAGCATAATACTTCTGAAATTAATCTATGTTGTTGCATGTTTATGTAGTCAGGCTTCTTTTAATACTGAGTAGTATCCACTCTGTGCTTATACTATATTTTATTTATGCACTTTTTAGCTTATAGAAATTTTCCTCCCATATTTTGGTAACTACATATACAGCTGTTATTTATATAGCATTTGTGTACAAGTTTTTGTGTGGACATTACCTCTCCAGGCATACCTTGGAGATATTGCAGGATCAGTTCCAGACCATTACAATGAAGCCGATATCACAAGAAAGCAAATCATAGGAAGTTTTTCGTTTCCCAGTGCATATAAAAGTTATGTTTAGACTATACTGTAGTCTATTAGGGAGCTCTAGGAGAGTAGTGCCTAAGGCATTTGACTGCTAACCAGAAGGCTGGAGGTTCAAATGCCCCACCACTTCTTGGAAGGCAGGTTGGGCAATCTACTTCTGTAGTGTTACCACCTCGGAAACCCAAGGGGTGGGTCGCTATGAGTCGGATCTGACTCAACTGCAGTGAGCTTGGTTTTTTTTTTGCAGTCTATAAAGTGCCCAATAGCACTATGAAAAAAATTGAAATATGAGAATTACCAAAATGTGACACAGAGATACGAAGTGGGTGCTGTTGGAAAATTGGCACTGATAGATTTGCTCGAAATCTTGAAGCATCGCCACAAATCTTCAATTTGTAAAACAGGCACTATTTGTGAAGTACAATAAAACAAAGTATACCTGTATGTGCAATGGCTGGGCCACTTAAGTGTATATTTACATTTTTAAGAAACTGCCAAACTATTTCCCAAAAAGAATGCACCATTGCATTTCCACCAGTTGGATACAAGGATTGCTTAACAGCCTTTCCAATTCTTAGTAGCATTGGTCTCTTTTTTTAGTTTAGCTTTTCTGGAAGGTAAGTAGCCTCATTGAGGATTTAATTTTATATTTTTTGATGATCAATTATATTGAGCATCATTTCATATGCACATTTTGGCCACTTGTATATTACATTTTGTGAAATGTCTACACAAACATTTTACCCACTTTTGTATGTGGTTGATGTCTTCTTATTGAGATTTAAGTTATTTAAGTGAGTTATTTAAATATTCTAGCTACAAGTCCTTCCTCTGATATGTAAGTGGTAAGAATTTTCCCCCAGTTCATAGTTTGCTTTTTCATTTTCTCTTTTTAAATTTTTATTGTGCTTTGGGTGCAAATTTAGAGAGCAAAATTTGTTTTACATTCAACAGTTGATGTGCTTTTGATTTCAAGCCCTGATTACCATCCCCAACCATAAAAAAACTCTCTTCCCTCCTTTCCCAGTGGTGACCCCTTCCTTGGGTGCTTTTTTTTTTTTTTTTT
>NW_006921925.1:3173889-3184911 GCF_000298275.1 Orycteropus afer afer | reverse complement strand
AAAAGGATTCATCTTTATTTCTGTACCTTCCATGTATCTCTCTATAACTTTACATTATGTTTACATTACATTACATTACATTACATTATGTTGATCCCTCACATTTGGTACATTGCCGTTCTCTTCACTGAAATATAATAATGAACCAATACAATATTTGTCCTTCTGGGATTGACTTATTTCACTCTGCAAAATGTCCTCCAAGTTCATCCACATTATGTGGTGTTGTTTTGCAGATTCTACATTATTCTTTAAGGTTGCATAGTATTCCATTGTGTGTATGTACCAGAGTTTGGTTATCCATTTTTCAGTTAATGGACACTTAGGCTCTTTCCATCATTTGGCTGTTGTAAATAGTTCTGCGATGTACATTGGTGTGCATATATCTGTTCTTGTTCTGGCTCTCCCTTCTTTAGGATATATACCTAGTAATGGAATGACTGGGTCAAATGATATTTCTAATTCCAACTTTTCAAGAAATTGCCATACTGCTTTCCACAGTGGTTGTACCATTTTACAGTCACACCAGAAATGCATGATAGTCCCAATCTCTCCACATCCTCACCAGCACTTGTTATTTTCTGTTTTGTTGAACTTTGCTACTAGTGTGAGGGCAAGATGGTATCTCATTGTTGTTTTGATTTGTATCTCTCTAATGGCTAATGATCGTGAGCATTTCTTCATATGTTTGTTGGCTGCCTGAATATCATCTTTAGTGAAGTATCTATTCATATTTCTGCCCATTTATAATTGGATTATTTATCTTTTTTGTTGTTGAGTATTGGAGTTTTCTATAAATTCTAGAGAGAAGTCCCTTGTCAGATATGTCATCACTGAATATTTTTTCCCTAGCTGTACAGTCCCTTTTGACTCTTTTGGAGGAGTCTTTGGGAACACAAAAAATTTAATTTTGAGAAGGTCCCATTCATTTAGTTTCTCTTCTGCTGTTTGTGCAGTTTGAGTTATGCTGATAGTCTATTTAAGCCATATATTAGGGCCCTTAAATTTGCCCCTAGTTTTTCCTTGAGGACCTTTCTAGTTGTAGGTTTCACATTTAAGTCTTTGATCCATCTGAAATTAGTTTTTGTGTATGGTGTGAGGTATCAATCTCATTTCATTCTTCTGCAAATGGATATCCAGCTTTGCCAGTACCATTTTTTAAACTAACATTCTCTTCCCCATTTAATGGCTTTTGGCCCTTTGTCAAAGATCAGCTGACCATAGGTCAAAGGGTCTATTTCTGGGTTCTCAATTCTATTCCATTGGTCTATTTATCTGTCATTGAACCAGTACCAGGCAGTTTTTGACTACTGTGGCTGTACAGTAGGTTTTGAGATATGGCAGTGTGAGACCTCCTACTTTCTCCTTCTTCATAGTGTTTGGCTTATCTGAGGTCTCTTTCCTTTACTTCCATATAAAGTCAGTGATTGGATTTTCCATATCCTTAAAGAATGTTGATGGGATCTGGATTGGGATTGCCTTGAATGTATAGACTGCTTTGGGTATAATTGACATTTTCACAATGTTCAATCTTCCTATCTATGAGCATGGTATGTTCTTCCATTTTGTAGATCTCTTATGGTTTCTTGAAGTAGTTTTTTACAGGTTTTTTTTTTTTTTTTTTTTGTAGAGGTCTTTTGTGTCCCTGGTAAGGCTTATTCCCAAGTATTTTATTTTTTTTAGTAGCTATTATAAATGGTATTGATTTCTTTATTTCCTTTTCAGCAATCTCTTTGCTCATGTAAAGGAATCCAACTGATTTTTGGATGTTGATCTTGTATCCTGCCACAATGTTAAATCTCTCAATTCGTTCTAGTGGCTTTTTACTGAGTCTCTTGGGTTTTCTAGGTAGAGGATCATATCATCAGCAAATAAGGATAGTTTGCCTTCTTCCTTACCAATTTGGATGTCTTTGATTTCCCTTTCTTGCCTTATTGCTCTGGCTATGACTTTCAATACAATGTTGAATAGAAGTGATGATAGAGGGCATCCTTGTCTGGTTCCTGTTCTCAAGGGGAATGGTTTCAGTTTCTCTCCATTGAGAATAATGTTGGCTATTTGTTTTGCATAGATGCCCTTTATTATGTTGAGGAATGTTCCTCTATTTCTATTTTGCTGAGAGTTTTGATCAGGAATGGGTGCTGGGTTTTATCAAATGCATTTTCTTCATCGATTGATATGCTCATGAGGTTCTTTTCCTTTGTTTTATTTATGTGGTAGATGACATTGATTGTTTTTCTAATGTTGAATCATCCTTGCATTCCTGGTATGAACTCCAGTTGGTCATAATGAATTATTTTCTTGATATGTTGTTAGAATCTATTGGCTAGAGTTTGGTTGAATATTGTTGCATCTATAGTCATGAGGGATATTTGTCTGTAGTTTTCCTTTTGTGTGATGTCCTTGCCTGGTTTTGGTAACACAGTTATGCTTGCTTCATGAAATGAATTATGGAGGATTCCATCTTTTTGTATGTTTTGGAATAGTTTGAGTAAGATTGGTGTCAGTTCTTCTCTGAATGTCTGGTAGAATTTTCCAGTGAAACTGTCCAGGGACAGGACTTTTTTTTTGCTGGTAATTTTTTAATGACCTGTTCAATTTCTTCTTTTGTTATGGATCTCTTCAACTTTTCCAGGTCAGTCTGTGTTAGTTTAGGTAAGTGGTGTGTTTTTAGAAATCTGTCCACTTCTTCCAGATTTTCAAATGTGTTGGAGTACAGTTCTTCATAGCATCTTGATATTATCCTTTTTATTTCAGTTGGTTCTGTTGTGAAGTTGCCCATTTTGTTTCTTATTCTTGTTATTTGTATTGTGTCACTCTTTTCCTTTGTTAAATTTGCTAGTGGTTTCTCAATTTTATTATTCTTTTCAAAAAACCAACTTCTAATCTTGTTGATTTTTTTCTATTGTTTTTCTATTTTCTGTTTCATTGATTTCTGCCCAAATCTTTATTATTTTCTTTCTTCTGATGACTGTTCTTTTCTAATTGTTGGAGATGTGGGTTTTAAGTGTTGATTTTATCTTTTTCTTCTTTTCTGATGTGTGCATTTATTGCTATAAATTGGCCTCTGATTACTGCTTTTGCTGTGTTCTAAAGATTTTGGTATGTTGTGTTTTCATTCTCATTTCATTCAAGAAATTTTTTAATTTCATTTTTTTATTTCTTCTCTTACTCAATCTTTCTTAAGGAGGGTGCTGTTCTGTTTCCATGTATTTGTTCTTCTTTCATTGCTCATGCATGTTGATTTTTAATTTGATACCATTCTGATCTGAGAAGATGCTTTGCAGTATTTCAATGTTTTTAAATTTATTATGGTTTGCTTTATGGCCTAACATATGGTCTATCATGGAGAATATTCCAGGTGCACTGAAAAAGAATGTATATTGTGCTGTTGTTGCCTGAAGTGCTCTGTCGATATCTCTAAGATCAAGTTGGTGGATTGTATTGTTTAGCCCTTCTGCATCTTTTTTGTAAGTTTCTTTCCAACCGTTCTATCTTTCCTTGAAAGTTGTGTATTGAAGTCTCCCACTATGATTGTGAAGTCATCTATTTTCCTTTTCAACTCTTTTAAAGTCTGAGTTATGTATTTTGGTGCTCAATCTCATCAGAAATCGATTGTCAGCCCTGCTCTTTTTTGGTTGCCACTTTGCTGGATATATCTTTTTCCAACCTTTGATTTTAATCTAATTTTGTCTTTTTCTATAAGGTGTGCCTCTTGTAGACAGCATATTGATGGGTTATGTTTTCTTATCCAGTCTGCAACTCTCAATCTGTTGAGGGATGCATTTAATATATTGACATTCAATGTAATTATCAACAAATATGAATTTGCTGCTATCATTTTGTTATATGTTTTTCCATGGTGTCCTTGGTTTCTTTATACCATATAATTTTCTGTGCTTAGCTCATTATGTTTATGAATCATTTTATCATTTCCTTTGTTTCTGTTGTTTTGTTGTTGTTGTTGTTGTTATGTGCCATCGAGTCAACCCTGACTCATAGTGACCCCTCCTTGGGTTTCCAAGGCAGTATCATTACGGAAGTAGGATTGCCCAACCTTCCTTCCGAGGAGTGGCTGGTGGGTTTGAACCACCAGCCTTCTGGTTAGCAGTCAAGTGCCTTAGCCACTACGCTACCAGAGTTGTTTTAATATTTGCTAATATTTGTGCTTGTCCTCTTTTTTATTGTGATGTGAAGGTGTATCATTTTTCTGTGAGGTTACCCTGTGATTTATAATTTTCTCCCCAAGTTTAGAACAGTCCATTCTTTTTTGCGACTCTCTCGACTTGCTCACCATTTAGAAGTTCAGTAACTACACTATTTTTCCCCTCTTTTTGGTTTGTATTTGTCCTCGGTTGCAAATTGATTTCACTAGTTCCCTGTTTACAATCTTGTAAACTTATTTACTGTGGATACTTCCATAGCTGTGTTATTTCTGGGTTATGTCATCCTGTGTATTAAATGGTCAGTTGTTGTTTGCTATTATTGGTTCTCTGTACAAAGGACTCCCTTTAGTATCTCTTTTGTGTTTGCTCTGGTTTTAACAAATTCCCTTAATTTCTGCCTATTTGGAAATCTCCTAATTTCACCATCATATCTGAGGGACAATTTTGCTGGGTAAATAATTCTTGGTTGGAAATTTTTATTTTTCAGGGTTATGTATATACCATCCCATTGTCTTCTCACATGCATGGTTTCTGCTGAGAAATCAGAGCTTATTCTTATTGGTTGTCCTTTTTAGGTATCTTTTCGTTTCTCACATGCTGCTTTCAGGATTCTTTCTTTGTCATTGGTTTTGGTGAGTTTCATGATGACATGTCTTGGTGATTTTCTTTTGGGGTCTATCCTGTTTGGGGTTCATTGGACTTCCTTAATGGATATATTATCATCTTTCATCATATCAGGGAAGTTCTATTCCAACAGATCTTAGACCGTTTTCTCAGTGGTTTCCTTTTTCTCTTCCTGCTCTGGAATTCCAATTACACACACATTATTCCTTTTGATGGTATCCCACCTGAATCTTAAGCTTTCTTCATTTTGTTTGGTCTTTTCTCTGATTGATCCTTTTGCACAAAAGTATTCAGATATTTGTCTTCAATCTCGTTAGTTCTGTCTTCCATTGATTCAATTCTATTCCTTTGCCCTTTCAATGTGATCCATTTCTGAAAATTTTGTGTTAATCTTCTGGGTTTCTATCTGTAGATTTCATATCATTTCTAATTTTTCATTTATTTTGTCATTTTGTTCTTTTATTTTCTTCTGAAATTGTTGTAGGGTCTTGTCTGTGTTTTCCTTAATTTTGTCAGTGTTTTCCTTGATCTGTTTCTCAATCCTTTGAAGGTACCTAAATATAATTATTTTGAATTCCTTATCAGGGAGGTCCAATGCTGATTCTTTCTCAGGGATGTGTTGTGTGTCTATATCATTCTCCTTTGTTTCTACCATTTTATCTTGCTTCTTTGTGAGGCCTGTGATGGTCTGTTGTGTCTGAGACATTTTGAAGTTGTTGTATTTTAGTCTCTGTTAACTGTTTGTGAAGAGTAGCTCAGGTTCTTCTTAATGGTTGTTTATCATTGGTCTGTTGGTGGACTAGGAAGTAGTGGCTCTCACTCAGTAAGTGGAGCTACTGGAGATGCAGGTGAAGTTGTGTTGTATGGGCACTGTTGCTGTCTCCCACTCAGATAGACAACAACAACAATCAAATAACCATCAAAAAAGTAAAATCGAGTGGACAAAAAGCACACTATGTAAACACACAGGAATAATCACCAAATAAAGAAGTAAATTAAAAAAAAAAAAAAAAAAAACACCCTTGATATCTGGGGAGAAGGCAATAAGAGAAAAAAGGTAGAGTAAAAGGATAATGAAGAAAAAGATGGGAAACACTGAAAAAGAAAAACAAGTAATGCAGTTAACCATGAGAAAGAAAAAAATGCGAACGAGGAACAGGTAGGAGGAAAAAAAAAACTGAAAACTAAAACCTGGGAAGGGAAGAATAAGGAATAATAATAAAAAAGTCAAATAATAATAATATTGTTGTTATATGCCATTGAGTCATCGCTGACTCATAGCAACCCCTCCTGGCTTTCTGAGGCAGTATTACTAAGGAAGTAGATTGCCCAAACTTCCTCCTGAGAAGTGGCTGGTAGGTTTGAACTTCCAACCTTCTATTTAGCAGTCAAGTGCCTTAGGCATTACGACACCAGAGCTCCTAATAATAATAATAATAATAATAATAATAATAATTTTAAAGCAGATAAGAACAAACAAACAACAAATCTGGGCATGGCAGGGCAGGGCACCCAGGCTCTGTCTGAGCACTGACTGGGATGAAATTCCTGTCAGCCTAGAAGGTTGTTGGGACTGAGGTATAGCCACACCTCCATTCACCAAAATGTTGTGGGGTCTAAGAGTAGCAAGGGTAATATTGCACCCTTCCAGTTGTTTGTGTCCTAAATGTCCTTGTGGTTCCCAGCAAGTGGAGCTTATTAAGTCCCCAGAATCTGGGCTGATGCTGTCACTTTAAATATCCAAAATGGTCAAACTGCTTGTAAACACTCAAAATGGCTTAGCCCTCCAGAGAGGCAAAAATCCACAGCTCAGCCTGCCTTCATCTTCACTGCTTCCCCTTTTATTCACCAGCCACCAGTGTAGTCCTCTGTTTAGCCCTTGGCTAGCAAGGCTAATTTTCAGTTTAATTCTTAGGTCCTAACCCCACTCGGAAAAATCCAAGCTGTCCATTCCATCAGGATTGCTAACAAATCACAGTTCCTTTTTTTGGTGTTCTCATAAAGGTTCTTCTACTAGTTGGAGTTTAGTCCACTTCTATATCCTTCCCTTCAAAGCTCAGGGCTCCAGGATTATCTTCTGTTACTGTGTTAATTGGTTCCCCTTTTGTTTGTTGAAGAGGCTCTGTGTAGTCTGTCTGCCTATTCTGCCATCTTACCGGAACCTCCCCATGCCCTTCTTAACCATGCACTCCTGTCTGTCCAGCTTCCTCTCTATGTGAATGCTGCTCCTCTGGTACCCCATGACCAATTGCTCTAAGGGTTTATCTACTTAGACTAGGTGGGTGCATCACCTTGGCCTAGGTGTTCTGCATGGAAGTCTTCCTACTTTTGGGCTGAGATTCAATCCATGGGAGTGAGTAAAATTCTAGGCTTGAAGGGTAACCCATGGCCATAGTCTTGGGGATTCCATCAGATTCCATCTGACCAGTAATTCTGGTAATATCTGTGTTTTTGAATTTTGTTCCACATTTTTTTCCCTCTCTCCAAGATCTCCACTTTTCGTCTTTTTCACTTGGTTGGCATTGGTAGCCGAGTACCATCTAGTTCTGATCTTGGGGTCCATCACATCCTTGGACTAATTGTTTCCAGATAACTTTGATTTTCCTTGGAAGGAAGAGTGGACAATCTACTTACTTTGTGATACCACCTTGGAAAACCAAAGAGGGGTCGGTCACTATGAGTCAGATCCAACTCAATGGCAGTAAGTTTTTTGATTTTCTTCACTCTTCTTTGCTTCAGATGAGAGGAGGCCAATAGTTGCATCTTAGATGGCTGCTTGAAAGGTTTTAAGACCCAAGTTGCTACTCACCAAAATAGGTTGTGGAACAAGATTTTTATGTACTATGTTGTGTCAATCAAGCTTGGTGTCTCTCGAGACTATGATCCCTACTTGGCAGGGCCAGTGATTCTCTCTTAAGGTGTTTTGTTGTCTCAGAGAGGTTACTCCAACTCTGTCTTCTGTTGCTTATGAAATGTGTGTGGCTAATTTTGTAGTACGAGTGCATTCATAATATTATCTTCAGCTGATCTATCCCTGGTCTAGGGTATTTTCTTGTTCACCAATCCCTATCTGATCTTCTCAATTGTCTATGAATTTATCTATAGGCTGTTGTTTGGTGTTGATGGTAATGCAGTATTGTGCACTTACTATTATTTGCCTTTGTTGTCTATATCTTATGTGCACATATCAGTGTCCTTCCTTTTCCCAATGTCATCATTCTGGTCACAGACACTTTCCATATTGTCCCTCCTCTCTGATGATGTAGTGGGCAAGGCATTTGGTTGGTAACTAAATGATCAGCAGTTCTAAACTCACCAGACGCTTTGTGGGAGGAAGATAAGTCAATTTACTTCCATAAAGATTTACAGCCTTGGAAACTCAATGGGGGTTTAGAATCCAGAATCAACTTGATGGTAGTGTGTTTTTGTTTTTGTTTTCCCTTTCTTTTCTTAACTATACCTTTCAAGAGTTAAATTTGTCTATTGTGACTAAAGCTAAATTGTCAGGTTTTTTTTCCTGGCTTTGGGGATTCTAGCAAATCCATTTTTGCCTTCCCCAAAGTTGCAAATATTATTTCCTATTTTTCATTTTTTGTTCCAGACTTTGATGGTTTTAGCTTTTACTTTATGCATGTCACCCATTTATAGTTAATTTTGTGTATGGCTGAGGTAAGGATTGATGCTTATTATTTTCCCATAAAGGTATCTAATTTTTTTGGCACTATTTGCTGAAGACATTTTGTTTTTTGAAATTCTCTTACTACTGTTGTTGAACATGTATGTATGCATTGATTTCTGAACTCTCTATTCTGTGTCATCAATCTATGTATGTTCTTTCAGTAAAGTAAAATTATTTTGATTATTGGAACTCTATGTCTTGAATCAAGTAGTGTAAATCCTCCTTCATGATTTTTCCTTTTTAAAATTGCTTTATCTCTTGTGGGAGATTGCATATCCATATAAATTTTAGAAGAGTCTTTTCAAATTTTACCTAAAACACAGTTATGATCTAATTGGAAATGTAAAAAAAAAATCAATAATAGATCAATTTGGGTAGAATTTACATTTCAACAAAATGAGTCTTTCAATCAGTAAACATGCTACATGTCTCCATTCTTTGTCTTTTTAATTTTTCTCTGAAATGTTTGGGAGATTTTAGTATTAGAGTTCTTGCACATATTTTGTGGAATTCATGCCTAAGCTTTCTGCTTTTGTCTTTTGTGTAGTGAAAATGGAATTGTTTTTTTCTTTATTACATTATTTTAGTATTTTGTATAGTATCCCCACGTTGAGACTGTAATCGCTTTCATGGTGCAATCTACTGTGAAAAGCTAAGTAGTTGAAGGGGAGTTACTTTAGGGGTGTGGCCTGCCTCCAGTATATATGGAGAAACTTTGGGAAAAGTCTCTAGCCTTTGGCACATTTGGATCCTGCATTTGGCCACACCACTCAAAACCATGGCCCAGCCAAGTTGACACACAACCTTAACTATCACACCCCCTGGCCTGCACCCACCCCTGGTAATCATCAAAAAAATACTTATTTTTTTTGTGACATCATCTTCATGACTTTTTACAATAGAGGTCTCATACAGTATTTGTATTTTGTGATTGACTAATTTCGTTCAGCATAAAGTCCTCTATGTTTATCCATGTTATGAAATGTTTCTCATATTCACAATTGTTTGTTGATTCATTCCTCTGTTGATGATCATTTAGACTTTTTCCACCTTTTTGCTGTGTGTGATGAACATGATATGGTTAGGGGCAGTTGAGTTATCTCCAACTCATAGCGACCCTATGCACAGCAGAACAAAACATTGCCCGGTCATGTGCTGGCCTCATGATCCTTGCTGTACCTGAGCCCATCATTGCAGCTACTCTGTTAATCCATCTCATTGAGGGCCTTCTCCTTTGTTGGTCCTTCACTTTATCAAGCATGATATCCTTCTCTAGGGAATGGTTCCTCCTGACAACATGACCAAAGTAGGTGAGGCAAAGTCTGGCCATTCTCGCTTCCAAGGAGTATTCTGGCTGCACCTTTTCCAGGACAGATCTGTTAGTCCTTTTAGCAGAATTTGTACTCTTAGCATTCTTCTCCAACACCACAACCCAAAAGCATCAACTCTTCTTCGGTCTTCCTTTTGAAATAACATGGCTTGGTTTAGATGCATCTTAGTCTTTAAGGGGACATCTTTGATCTTCATCACTTGAACAAGGTATTTTGCAGCAAATGTGCCCAATGCAATATATTGTCTGATGCCTTGACTGTTGCTTCCAACAGTATTGATTATGCAATCAAATAATATGAAGCCCTTGACAACTTCAATCTTTTCTTCATCCATTGTGAAGCTGTTTATTGGACCAGTTGTGAGGATTTTTGTTTGCTTTTTTTTTTAATTGTGATTTGAGTGAACATTATAATAGCAAATTCACTTTCCATACAGCAGTTCACATACACTTTGTCTCATGGCATTGACCACAATTTACCACAATGCAACAGCTCCCTTCCCACTTCCTCTCAACAATTACCTCTTCTCTCTGTCCATCCCTCCATGCCCTCCTGCCTGCTGAGCTGTCTCCCAGTGCATAAGCAGCCCTTCTTTTTCCTATGATTGTTCTCTACAAGGAATATATCTACCTCAGGTAAATTTTGAACTCATATGCCTGTCTATTGTTTGGCTGGAAGTCACAGGTGTGGGTTCAATTCTAGACCTGACGGGCAGCTAGGGGCCATAGTCTTAGTGGTTCCACCAGGCTCTATCAGACAACCAAATCTGGTCCCCTCTTTTTTTTTTCTTCAAATGATTTTCAGTTTTGTCGACATTGTTCTCCCTCTCTATCCTGGATATCCTACATAGATCCCCTTCCCAGTGGTTGACAATGGTAGCCAGGTACCATCTAGTTCTTCCAGTCTCATAGTCATATAGGCTGAAGATTGGATGGTGTACCAGTCACTAAGAATGATTGTATTCATGAATTTTTGGTTTTCTTCATTCTTCTTGGCTGTGGATGGGAAGAGACCCATCGTTGCGTCTAGATGGCAGCTTGTTACCTTCTAAGATCCCAGTCACTACTCTCCAAAGTAGGAGATGGAACAATATTTTGTGTAGTATGTTATGCCAATTGAGCTTGATGTCCCCTATGACTATGGCCCCAAGCCCACAGGTTCAACTACTCGGTCCCTCTGGGTAGCTGGCTGTGACCAAGCAGTGGCTACCACCTTGCTGCTT
>NW_006921925.1:3166781-3170814 GCF_000298275.1 Orycteropus afer afer | reverse complement strand
TTTTATTTTAGTTGGTTCTGTTGTGATGTCACCCATTTCATTTCTTATTCATGTTATTTGTATTCTCTCTCTCTTTTCCATTGTTAAGTTTGCCAGTGGTTTGTCAATTTTATTGATCTTTTCAAACAACCAACTTCTGGTCTTGATTTTTTCTATAGCCCTTCTATTTTCTGTTTCATTGATTTCTGTTCGAATCTTGATTATTTCCTTTCTTCTGGTGATTGTAGGTTTTTCTTGCTGTTGTTTTTCTAATTGTTGGAGATGCTGGTTTAAAGTGTTGATTTTAGCTCTTTCTTCTTTTTTGATGTGTGCCATTATTGCTATAAATTGGTCTCTGATCACTGCTTTTGCTGTGTCCCAAGATTTTGGTATGTTGTGTTCTCATTCTTGTTTGATTCAAGGAATTTGCAAATTTCAATTTTGATTTCTTCTCTTACCCAGTCTTTCTCAAGGAGGGTGTTGTTCAGTTTCCATGTGTTTACTCTTTTTTTCTGTTGATCTTCTTATTGTTGATTTCTAATTTGATAGCATTATGTTCTGAGAAGATGCTTTGCAGTATATCACTGTTTTTAAATTTATGAAAGCTTGTTTTGTGGCCTAACTTATGGTCTATCCTGGAAAATGTTCCATGTGCACTGGAAAAGAATGTAAATTGTGCTACTGTTGGGTGAAGTGCTCTGTAGATGCCTGTAAGGCCAAATTGGTGGATTGTTTGTTTTGCTCTTCTACATCTTTTTTTGAGTTTCTTTCCAGTTGTTCTAGCTCTCAATGAAAGTGGTGTATTAAAGTCTCCCACTATGACTGTGGAGTCATCTATTTGGCTTTTTGACTCTTTTAAACTCTAGTTTATGTATTTGGGGCTCTTTCATTTTGCCCATAGACATTTGTTATGCTTATATATTCATGTTCAATTGATCCTTTAATCATTACATAATATCCTTACTTGTCTTGTATGGTGGTTTTTATCTTAAAGTTAATTTGGTCAGAAATTAATATCGCCACTCCTGCTCTTTTATAGTTGCCATTTGCTTGATCTATGTTTTTCCAACTTGATTTTTAGTCTATTTTTGTCTTTATCTCTAAGGTGTGTCTCTTGTAGGCAGCCTATTGATGGGTTTTGTTTTCTTACCCAATCTGCAACTCTCCATCTCTTGAGTGGTGCATTTAATCCTTTAACATTCAGTGTAATTATTGATAAGTATGAATTATTTGCTGTCAATTTGTTATGTGTTTTTTCATGGTGTCCCTTGTTTCTTTGTTCCATTATTTTCTATGTTGAGCTCATTATTTTTATGAATCATGCTAGCATTTCCTTTGTTGCTGTTGTTTTAGTATTTGCTGAATATTTGTGCTTGTCTTCTTTTTCATTATGCTATAAAGGTTTACTATTTCTCTTTGAGGTTACTCTATGATTCTTAATTTTCTCCCAGAGTTTAGAACAGTCTGTTCTATCTTCCAACTCTCTTAACTTCCTCACCATTTAGAAGTTCTGTAACTACACAGTATTTTCCCTCCTTTTGTTTGTAGTTGTCCTCACTTGCCAATCGATGTCTCTGGTTCCCTGTTTATAATCTTGTAAGCTCATTTTACTTTGGATATGTCCTTCACTGTGGTTTCTGGGTTATGTCATCTTGTGTATCAATGGTCTGTGGTTATTTGCCATTTTTGGTTCTCTGTTCAAAGTACTCCCTTTAGCATTTCCTGTAATGTTGGTCTGGTTTTAACAAATTCCCTTACTTTCTGCTTATCTGGAAATCTTCTAATTTCACCATCATATTTGAGGGACAATTTTTCCGGGGTATATAATTCTTGGTTGAAAATTTTTCTCTTTCAGGGCTTTATATATACAATCCCCATGCCTTCTCACTTACAGGGTTTCTGCTGAGAAATCAGAGCTTACTCTTAATGGCTGTCCTTTGTAAGTAAATTTTTGTTTTTCCCGTGCTTCTTTCAAGATTCTTTCTTTGTCTTTGGTTTTGGTGGGTTTGATGAGGATATGTCTTTTGGGGTCAATCCTGTTTGGGGTTCATTGGACTTTCTGAATGGATTTATTCTCATCTTTCATCCTATCAGGGAAGTTTTCCTCCAACAGATCTTAGACAATTTTCTCAGTGCTGTTATTTTTCTCTTCCCGTTCTGGAATTCCAATGACACATAGGTTATTCCTTTTCATAATATCCTACATGAACCTTAGGCTGTTTTCATTTTGTTTTGATTTTTTTTCTGATTGATCCCTTTCCAAAGAAGTATTCAGGCATTTGTATTCAATCTCATATATTCTGTCTTCCATTGCATCAATTCTACTCCTTTGTCCTTCCAATGTGTTATCTATTTCTGACAATTTAGTATTAATCTGGATTTCTATCTGTAGATTTAGGATCATTTCTAATTTTTCATTCATTTTGTCATTTCGTTCTTGTATTTTCTTTCAAAATTCTTCTAGGGCTTTTTTTTCTGTTTTTTCTTTGGTCTGTCTCTCAATCCTTTGATGATATCGATATATCATTCTTTTGAATTCCTTATCAGAGTGTTCCAATGCTGCTTCTTCCCCAGGGATGTGTTCTGGATCTGTATCCTGTTCTCTGGTTTGTACCACTTTATCTTGCTTCTTTGTATGGACTGTGATATTCTGTTGTCTCCGAGACATTGTGGTATTGTATTAAGATCTCTGTTAATTTTTTGTGAAGAGCAGCCAAGGGTGATTCAGGCTTTTCTTGGTGGTTTCTTATCATTGGGCCATTGATGGAGAAGGAGGTGGTGGCTCTCAGTCAGTAGGTGAAGTTGTAGGAGTTGTGGGTCCAGTTGTGTCTTATGGGGACTGTTGCTGTCTCCCACTCAATTAGATAAAAAATTATAACTGAATAACCGTCAAAAAACTAAAAGCACATGGACAAAAAATCCATCATGTAATCACACAGGAACAGTAACCAAAAGAAAAAGGGAAAAAGAAGAAGAAAAAAACAAGAAAACTTGCAATATCTGGATATAGTGCAATAAGAGGAAAAAGGTAGAGAAGGAGAATAATGAAGAATTAAATGGGAAAATGCAAAAAATAAAGCAAGGAACAAGGTTAACCATGAGCAAAAAAAAAGAAAAGAAAAGAAAAGAAAAGAAAAAAGTACCAAAATTGCAACCATGAATAGGGAAAAGAAAAAGAGCTGAAAACTAAGACCTGAGAGGGGAAGAATAAACAATAATATTAAAAAGGACAAGTGTATTAATAATAATAGTAGTTTAAAAACAGACAAAAACAAGCAAACTGAAAACCAGAAAAAAAAAAAAAGAAGAAAAGAAGAGAAAAGGAAATAGAAAAACATCAGGGAAGGGTAGGACCAGGCACCCAGGCTCTGCCTGAGCACACAGACTGGGATGCAGTTCATGTGGGCCCAGAAGGTGGGTGGGAATGGGGGATGGCCGCCCCTCCATTCACCATGGGGTATGGGGTATAAGAGTAACAAGGCAAATGTCACACCTTTTCAGTCGTCCAGGTCTGGAGTGTCCTTTGGGTTACTGGTAAGCAGAACTTGTTTTTAAGCCCCTGGAATCTTAGAGAGTGCTGTCTCTTTAAATATCCAAAATGGTCAAGACTCTTTTAAACATTCAAAATGGCAGTGCCTCCAGACAGGCAAAAGTCCACAGCTCAGCCTGCCCTATCTAGTGCTTCGCCTTTTCTTCTCCAGCCATCAGAGCTGTCCTCCCTGCAGTCCCTTGCTAGCAGGGCTGATTTTTAGGTTAATTCTTAGGCCCTACCAGCACTCGGCATGCTCCAAGCTGTCTGTGCCATTCTGTCAGGCTTACTCAGGATCACTGCAGGACTGCAGCTCTATATGTCTCTTTTTTGGTATTTTCATGCAAATTTTTCTGCTAGTTGGGGTTTAGTACACTTCTATATCCTTCCCTTCAAGTCTCAGTGGTCCAGGATTATCTTCTATGTCTGTGTTAATTGGCTCCCCTTTTCTTTGTTGAAGAAGGTCTGTGCAGTCTTTCTCCCTATTACGAAAACTTACCTGAAGTCCTGGATTTTTGTTTTCTT
>NW_006921925.1:3139254-3165578 GCF_000298275.1 Orycteropus afer afer | reverse complement strand
ATGATGGGCTCAAGTATAGCAGGGATTGTGGGGCTGGCGTGGGATCGGGCGTTCTGCTGTGCATGGGGTCACTATGAGTCGGAAACGACTCGATGGCACTTAACAACAACAAACAACAATAATGAGGTGTGATTCAAACAGCAGACCATAGTCTTTAATCTTCATCAGTAAGTGCTTCAAGTCATCCTCACTTTTAGCATGCGAAGTTGTGTCATCTGCATATGGTTGTTAATGAGTCTTCCAATCCTGATGCCACATTCTTTTTCATATAATCCAGTTTCTCAGATTTATTTGCTCAGCATACCGATTGAATAAGTGTGGTGAAAGTATGAAACCCCCACATACTCCTTTCCTGATTTTAAACCACACAATATCCCCTTGTTCTATTCTAATGAGAGACTCCTAGTCTATGTACAGGTTCCTCATGAGTACAATCAAATGTTCTGGAATTCCCATTCTTTTCAATGTTATCTATAATTTGTTACGATCCACACAATTGAATGCTTTTGCATAGTCAATAAAATGTAAGTTAATATCTTTCTGGTATTCTTTGCTTTCAGCTAAGATGAACACAGGTGTGCATATATCTGTTCATGTCATGCCTCTTATTTCTCCAGGATTTATTTATACTATTAGTGGGAATGCTATAGCATATGGTATTTCTATTGATAGCTTTTTAAGGAAGCACCACACTCTCCTCCACAGTGGTTATATTATTTTACAGTCCCACCAGCAGTGTATGAAGTTCCAGTTTCTCCACACCCTTGCCAGCATTTGCTGTTTTCTGTTTTTCTGAGCTTTGCTATTATTGCTGGTGTGAGATGGTGTATCATGGTTGTTTTGATTTGTTTGTTTTGATCTTGCTAATGACTACTTACTTCAAGCATTTCTTCATGTGTTTTGTTAGCTGCTTGAATGTCTTCTTTACTGAAATGTCTGTTTGTGTCATCTGCCCATTTTTAAAATTTGAATTGTCTTTTTGTGTTAAGTTACTGAAGTTTTGTACGAATTATAGATTAGACCTTTGTGTGATATGTTGTTGCCAACATTTTTTTTTCCCCAGTATGTGGGTTCTCTGTTTACTCTTTTGGTGAAATCTTTTGATGTGTGTGTCTAATTTTTAAGTGGTCCTCGTGATCTATTTTGTCTTCTGGTGTTTCTGCATTTTTGTTATGTATGATACTACATTAATGCCATGAGGGTCTCTAAATTTTTCCCTATTTTTTCATTCATGTTATTTATATTTTTTATGTTTTATGTTCAGTTCTTTGATCAAATTTGAGTTTGTTTTTGTAAAAGGTGTGAGGCATGGTCTTGTTTCATTTTTCTGCAAATGGATATCCAGTTTTTCCACCATCATTTGTTAAAGAGACTATTTCTTCCCCATGTAATGAGTTTTAGCCCTTTGTCAAAGATCAGCTGTCCATAGGTGGATCTATTTACTTCTGGGTTCTCAATTCTGTTCTACATTTTTGTTGTTGTACCACTACTAGGTTTTGAGATTGGGAAGTTTGAGGCCTCCTGCTTTCTTCTTCTTCTTTAGTAGTATATCATTTATCCAGGGTCCCTTTCCTTTATATAGAAAGTTGGTAATTAGTTTTTCCATATCTTTAAAAAAAGATGATGGAATCTGATTAGAGATTGCATTATATCTGTAGATTGTTTGACATTTTCATGATGTTAAATCTTATATGTTATACATAAAGCATGTTATATTCTTCCACTTATGTAAGTCTCTTCTGCTTTCTTGTAATAGTGTTTTGTAGTTTTCTTTGAATAGGTCTTTTATGTCTCTAGTTAGATTTATTTCCAAGTTACTTCATCTTTTGGGTAGTTATGGTAAATATTATTACTTTCCTGCTTTCCTTTTCAGAGTTCTCTTCATAAGTGTAAATGAACCTGACATATTTTTATATATTGATCCTATACCCTGCCACTTTGCTGAAACTATGATGAGTCAGGGCCGACTCAACGGCACATAACAACAACAAACATGATTTAGTTCTAGTAATTTTGTTACTTAGTCTTTGGGATTTTCTGTGCATAGAATCATATCATCTACAAATAGAGATATTTTTACTCTTTGCCATTTTGGATGCTTTTATTTCCCTTTCTTTTCTTATTGCTCTGGCTAGGAATTCTAAAATAATATTAAATAGAAATGGTAACAAAGGGCATCATGTCTGATATCTGTTCATAAGAGAAAGGTTTCAGTTTCCCTTCCTGAGAATAATGTCCATAGGCTTTGTATATATGTCATTAATTATAATGAGGAATTCCCTTATGTTCCTATTTTGTTCAGCATTTTAATCAGGATTGACTACTGGATTTTGTCAAATGACGTTCCTCCATTGATTGATATGATTATGTGGTTCTTTTCCTTTATTTTATTTATGAGGTGAATTAAATTGATTGTTTTTTACATACTGAATCATCTTGGCTTAACTGGTAGGAATCCTACTTGGTCATGATGCCTTATTTTTTTGATATGTTATTGGAGTCTATTGGTTGGGATTTTGTCGAGGTTTTTTTTTTTTTTTTTCCCTTCATCTATATTCATGAGGAATATTAGTGTATAATATTCTTTCTTATTGTTTTCTTTCCCTGTCTTTGATATCAGGGTTATGCACACTCATAAAATGAATTCAGGAGTGTTCCCTACTTTTCTACATTCTGTATTATTTTGAGTAGAACTGGTGTCAGCTCTTTGAATGTTTGGTAGAATTCACCAGTGAATACCTCTAGGCCAGGACTTTTTTTTTTTTCTTTTTTTTTTTTTTTTTAATGACCTATTCATTTTTTTCTTTTGTTATGGGTGCATTCATATTTTCTACCACATTCTGGTTAATTTAGGTAGATAGAATGTTTCTATAAATCTACATTTCTTCTAGTTTTTCAAATTTGTTGGAGTATCGTTCTTCATAGTTTCTTAATATTATCCTTTTTATTTCAGCTGTTTCTGTTGTGATAGTGCACATTTCATTTTTTATTCATGTTATTTGCTTCTTCTCATTCTTGTCTTTTGTTAAATTTGCCAATGAAATCTCAATTTTGTTAACATTTCAAAGAACAAACTACTGCTCTTGTTGATTGTTTCTATTGTTTTTCTGTTTCATTTGTTTTTGGTCTGATCTTTATTATTTTGTTTCCTGTGGTTACTGTAGGCTTATTTTGCTGCATTTTTTTCTAATTGTTGGAGATGTTGAATTAAAGTGTTGACTTTGTCTCTTTTTTTTGATATGTGCATTTATTGCTATAAACTGTTTGCTGTGTCCCTAAGGTTTGATATGTTGTGTTTTCATTCTTGTTTGATTTGAAGAATTTTTAATTTCAGTTTTTATTTCTTCTATTATCCATTAATTTTTAAGCAGGCTGTTATTCAGTTTCCATGTGTTTGCTTCCCCCCAACTTGATCTTCCTATTGTTAATTTCTAATTTTGTAACATTGGGATTTGAGAAGATACTTTACAGTATTTGATGTTTTTAAATTTGTTACATTTTGCTCTGTGGTCTAACATATCATCTATTCTGTATAATGTTCTATGTGCACTGGAACAGAAGGTATATTGTGTTGTTGTTGGCTGAGTGTTCTCTATGTGTCTATAAAGTCTAATCGGTTGATTGAATTATTTAATTCTGTGTCATTGTTGAGTTCCTTTCTAGTTGTTCTATCCTTCATTGAAAGTGATGTATTAAATTCTCCTACTATTATTGTGGAGTTGTATATTTCTTTTTTCAATTCTGTAGTAGTTTGATTTATGTATTTTGGGGTTTTTTCATTGGGTGCATATAAATGTATTATGGTTATATCTTCTTGTCAATTGATCAGTATATAATGTACTTCCTTGTCTCTTATGATGGTTTTTGCCTTAAAATCTATTTTACCAGAAATTAACATTGCCACTTCTGTTCTTTTTTGATTGCCATTTATTGACCATATTTTTTCCCCAACCTTTGATTTTTAGTCTATTTTTGTCATTTAGTTTAAGATATGTCTCCTCTAGACAGCATATTGATGGGTCATGTTTTCTTATCCATTCTGCAATTCTGTTTCTTGATTGGTGCATTTAATCCATTTTTGTTCAGTGTAATTATCAACAAGTATGAGTTTATTGTTCATGTTGTTACGTGATTTCTGTGGTGTTGCTAATTTGTTTGTTTCATACAATATTCTGTGGTGAGCTAATTTTGTTTATGAATTCTCTCATCATTTCTTTCATTACTATTGTTTTAGTATTTGCTAAATATTTATGACTTTCCTCTTTTTATTTTGATGGTATGTATTGTTTGAGATTGCCCTGTGATTTATTGTTTTCTTCCCAAGTTTAAAACAGTCTGTTCTATCTCAAAATCATCTTGACTTCCTCTACATTAAGTTCTGTAACTACACTATTTACTCCTCTTTTTTGTTTTGTAGTTGCCCTTATTCACAAATTAATGTCTCTTATTTCTTGTTTTCATTCCTGTATATTTATTTTACTTTAGATAGTTTTATATCTGTATTAGTTTCTGTGTGATGTTATCATGTGTTAACAATTGTTAATAATTCACAATCTGTTAATCACAGATTGTTGTATGTTATTGTTGGTCCTCTGCTAAAGGACTCCCTTTTAGCATCACTTTTAAGATTGGTCTGATTTTTGCAAATTCCTTTAATTTCTGTTTGTGTGGTTATGTCTTAACTTTGCCATCATATTTGAAGAACAGTTTTGGTGGATATATAATTCTTTGTTGGCTTTTAGTTTTCTTTTAGAGTTTTATGTATCTCATCTCATTGCCTTCTTGCCTGTGTGGTTTCTGCCTAGAAATCAGGGCTTAGTCTTGTTGGTTGCCCTTTGTAGGTAACATTTTATTTTTCCCATGATGCTTTCAAGATTTTTTCTTTGTCTTTGGATTTGAAAAAAATTGATTATGATATTTTTTGCTGATTTTCTTTTGGTGTATATCCTGTTTGGAGTTTGTTGAGCTTCTTGAATTCATATCTTCTCATATTTCATCATATTTAGTAAGTTCTCTTACAACTAATCTTCCACAATTTTCTCTGTGAGTTTATTTTTCTTTCCTGTTCTGGGATCTGATCACACATAAGTTATTTATTTTGAGGGTATCTCACATAAATCTTAGGCTTCTTTCTTTCTTTCTTTCTTTCTATAAATTCTTATTTCTGATTGTTCCCTTAACAAAATAGTATTGAGAAATTTATCTTCAGTGTTGCTAATTCTTTCTTCCATTAATTCAATTCTATTCCTTTGTCCCCTCAATGTGTTATCTTTTTCTGAAATCTTAGTATTAATCATCTGGATTTCTATTTGTTATTTTTGTACTGTTTCTAATTTTGTATTTATTTTATCATTTGCTTTTATATTGTTCTCCTGAATCATTATGGAGTGTTGTCTGTATATTCCTTAACTTTGTCATTGATCTGCCTATAAATCCATTGATGACACTGAAACACAATTCTTTTGAATCCCTCATCAGGTGGTTCCAATGTCATTTCTTCCTCCCATTGGTTTTATGGCTCTGCATTTTGGTATTTTGTTACTATTACTTTATCTTGCTCCTTGGTGCAGATTAGAATCGTCATTCTGTGACATTGTGATATCATTGTACTAGTATTTAATTGTATGTTGATGCAATTACCCAATTTTTTTTTTTTTTTTTTTTGCTTTACTTTGTTTTGATATACCTAAGCTAGCAGGACTAGTATGCTACTCTGTTCACTAATTTCTCAGCACTTAGTCACTCAACACCTGTCTCCTGATGTGTGTGATAGAGGATGAATTTGTGGGCACAGTTCTCTGTTCACTGTTAGTGTAGAGCAGTTGAGGCCAAGTTGGGCTGGCATTGGCCACCATTTCTTGTTCATCAGTTAATGCAAAAGCAGGTAGTGGCCTTTTGCCCAGTGGGTGGGGCTGCAGGAGGTGCAGATGTTGTTGAGCCATTTGTGCACAGTTGCTGTTTCCTACCAGGTGGCATAAAATGACACACATCAACAACAGCAATAATAATAAAAACAAAAGAACAAAAAATACAAACAGTGCAAAAGAAAAGCAATAGCCATGAAAAGAAAGAAAATAAATGTAAAGAAAAGAAAAGAAAAAACAGGAGGAAGATGAAGAGGAAAAGAAAAACAAAACAAAATCTTAGAAGGCAGGAAAAAGAAAAGACAGCAAGAGCAAAAGCATAAGAAAGAAAAAATAAGAAAAAAAATGCAAATAGGAAAACAAGAGATGGAAAAAATGAAAAAATAAAATTATGAAAAAAGGAGAAGTGGAACAATAAAATATCATAATAAAAAACAAGAGCCATTAAGGGAAAGAAAGAAAGAAAAGAGGAAAAAGAATGAATAATAAAAGAAGAGGAACATGGGGGGACAAGGCACCTGGAAGGTGTTCTTGGTGGCTGAGAGGGCAGTGGGAAGCTGGACACTTTATCCCAGAAAGAATTCCTGTCAGTCAAAAAATCATCTGGAGGCAAGGTACCTAGTCTCAAAAGACAGCTGGGACAGGGCAACTAGGCCCCAAAGGAATTCCTGCTAACCCAGAAGATATCTGGTGGCAAGGCTACTGGACCCAAAAGCTACTGCTAACCCAGTACTACTGGCAAGGCTACTGCTAACCCAGAAGGTATCTGGAGGCAAGGCTACTGGACCCAAAGAGAATTCCAGCAGGCCCAAAATGTGACTGGGAGCAGGAAGTCCAGTTCCAGAAGGAGTTACTTCTGGCCTAAAAGGCTGCTGGGGCAGGGCACTGTTCCCAGAGGGTACTGAGCTCCTGAAAAGTGACTGGGCATAGGACTCTTGGTCTCAGATAATGTTTCTGCCATCCATCCCACAAAGTGGCTGAGTATAGGGTGCATGCTCCCAGAAGAAGTTTCTTCTAGCCCTGGGCACAGGTGTCTGGTCCCAGAACTAGTTCATGCCTACCCAGAAGGCATCTGGGTGCAGTACACCTGATCCCAAAAGGAGTTCCTGCTGGCCTAGAAGAAGTTGGGGGACAGGGCCTTTGGACCTGCAAAAAACTCCTACCAGCTCAAAGGCAGCTGCAAACAAGTTGCCTGACCCTAAACAGAGTTCCTGATGGCCAAGAAGATATAAGGGGGCAAGGTATATGGCTCCAGAAAAAGTTCCTGCCAGCTCAAAGGGTGGCTGGATGCAGGGTTCCTGTCCTTTAATATTTAACATGGTGCCGATTTGTGGGCAAGAAATTCTCTCAATTTATATTATCTTTATTTTGCCTTCCTTTCTGAAGGATATTTCTGCTGAGTAAAAAAATAAATAAATAAAATAAAAATCTGTAAGTTGCTAGATCTTATTTTCTTTTATACCTTATAAAATGTTCTTCAACTGTTTTTTACATTGCATAGTTTTTTTTTTCTTTTTATATTTTTTCTTCTGCTTAAAATGTCTTTTTTCTATTGTTGTTTTAAGAATATTATTGCTAGTTTTCAGTGATATGGGTTTATTTTCCTTGGCATGGTTTTCATTATACATTCATTCTGCTTTAGATTTATTGTAGCTGTGGAATTTTATTTTTCATTACATTTGGGAAATTTCAGCCATTATCTTTTAAGTATTTTTTCTGTACCACTTTTCTCCTCTACTTCTGTTACTCCAATTATATGCATTTGGAATGGTTAGTATTATCCTAAAAGGGCCTGATGCTCTGTTTATTTATTTGTTTGTTTATCTGGTGTATTTTCTTTCTGTGCCTCATACTTTCTAGTTCCTATTGCTATGTCTTTAAGTTCACTGACCTTTTCTTCTGCTTTGCAATCTAGCATCAAAATCTGTCTATATTTTTGAGACAAGAGTTCAATGAAACACATATTATCAATTGGTTTATTCTTTTCCTTTTGTTTCCAGTTAGTAGCTATTGATTTTTCATATAATTTATAGAAATATATTCTTTACTTGGTCTGAATCTGTAGATATACTATCTCAGCATCTTCCTGTAAATCTGTTTGATGATCATTATTTTAATAATACAGATATCTCTGAGTTTTAGCAATAATAATAATAATAATAAGTATTTTCTTTTTATCTTGTTTGTCAGAGATTTTCAGAATGTGAAGGGAGATGCTCTTACTCTTCCACTATAATGTTGGAATTAAAATTCATTTAAAATTATAAATGTTTAATGATCTTGATACCAGGAATTAAAAATAAGCATAATGAACAGACCAATAGTCATTGTGAAAAAAATACCATTAAATTCATTATAAACATTTAAGATCTTGTTCCTTTACTGTTGGTTACTGTGGGTTGATGATAATTACTGAATCTATAATGTTTCTCTTGTAGAAAACAAATATTAGATCAAGAAGAAAACATAAAATCAATCTAATCCATTATCAGTGTTTGAAACTCCTGTGCAAAATCATTGTCAAATGATTATTCAGTCCACTTCTGGTAAAGAGAACTCTCAGATTTATGAAACTTCCCATTTTATTTTTTAATAACTTTACTATAATATTGCTGTATTAGTCATCTTTTATTTTAAGCTTCTCAATTCTTCTCCAACGGGCATCTTGAAGTTTGAAACCTTTAGACAGTCAAAACTTTACAAATAAAAGTCATCCTTGAAGAAGTGCAGACAGAATGCTCCTTGGAAGTGAGAATGGCCAGACTTAATCTGACCCACTTTGGTCATGTCAGAAGGGAACATTCCCTGGAAAACGATATCATGCTTGCTAAAATGGAGAATCAGTGAAAAAGGGGAAGATCTTCAATGACATGGATTGACACAGTGGCTGCAGCAATGTGCCCATGTATAGCAAGGAGTGTGAGGCTGGTGCAGGACCAGGCAGTGTTTTGTTCTGCTGTACATAGGGTCACTATAAGTAGGAGCTGACGTGATGGCACCTAACAACAACAACAGTGTCAGTGTGATGATGCCCCTGGTTATAACTGTCTCATGATACTATTTTGGCCAGAGGATATTTCTGTCTCTGTGCATATGACTTATCAGAGAAATGAAGGAGATGGCATATAATTTGCTCATTGGGTCTAGATAAGTAAATCTTATTTGCAATTTTAATGAATCTCTAATCAGCCTTTTGAAACTCATTTATTTAGAAAGATAAAGTAAACTGATAATGATTGCATTTAATTTTTTCTTTGGAATATGACAGTAGAAAATAACTATCTGTATGTTAATATGTCAGAAAACTGGACAATCTACTTACATAGGGATACCGCCTCAGAAACCCAAGGAGGGGTCACTATGAATTGGAACTGACTCGACAGCAATGAGTTTGGATTTGCTTTTTGCTATCCCTTTAACTTAATGTTTATTATCTAAAGATAATTTAGTAACCTATATTACAAGCATGTTGAGTTCACAGATATATTATTCTGTTTTTAAATAAAACCTGAAAATTCCAGATATTAAGTTATACAAGTTTATTCCTATATATTTTTTCCTTTGATGAATAGATGTGGATACAGAAGACTTCACTGTGTTTACTCGTATTCCTCCAATAACAACAGATTATTAGAAAAGAAACAGCAGAGCATTCAATATTTTCAAAGGTAATTCTTTATTTCAAAAGGTAAATTAATTTTTTGATACACGTGGTGATCTGAACAAGTGCTCAAAAGTTTTCTTTTGGTTTAATGAAAGGAATTTCACTGAATCAGACTCTCAGGCTTAATGCACAAAATCTGAACATACATATAATGATCTGTTATCTGGTGATGGACTAACCTCAGCCTGAGAGAATCCCTGAAGGTGTTATGTATAATAGCAATGCTATGCTAACCAAACTAGTTTATGTATCTCAAGGTCCCACAATTTCAAGGTGCAGTGAAATTGATTTTTCCTATAGGAACAAGAAATAAAGTTCACTTTTGCCAAGAACTAGACCCCATGATTTTGGGCAAATCTAATAGTAGTGTAACAGAAATACCATATGTAGGTGGTTTTGAATAAGTTTATTTTTTCACAATTTAGAACTCCAAATTCAAGGCACCAGCTCTAGGAGAAGCCTCTCTGTGTTGGTTCTGGGCAAGGAAAACTGTTTTTTTCCAGTATCTCTTACTCACCATCTGTGCTTCTTTGCTTCTGTGTCTCATCTGCTCTTTTATAATTCAGGAGTGATTAAGTTTAGGACACACTCTACACTGATAAAATGATAGTAACATGGTGAAGAACCTTTAATCCTCAATGGGATTCTATCACAAGTTAGGTTTCCAATACATATTTTGTTGGGACAAAATTCAATCAATAATAGTCTCTAACACTCTGTCTAATTTCAAAATTTAACTATGTACTATTTTTTTCTTTTTTAACTAAGTGTAAACAATAGTTAGTATTTCATAAATGTCTTAGACTTTTTTCCCTAGAAATGAGAGACTAAGGCAAGGATAAAGTGCTGGTGGTCTATTAAAAACAAAACAAAACAAAACAAAACAAAACCTCACTGCCATAAAGTTGATTCATAGCTACCCCCATTGGGTTTCCAAGGCTGTAAATCCTTACGGAAGTAGATTGCCCAGTCTTCCTTCAGTGGAGTGGTTGGTGGGTTCAAACCACCTACTATGATTAGTGGTCAGATGTCTTAGGTACTACACCACTAGAGCTCCTTGGTGCTCTATTAGGGAGGCATACCCTCAAGGAAAAGAAGGAGGAAAGAAGAAGTGGGGTTTTGAAGGTAGAAAGCGATACAAGGATACAAGGTGAGGTGTCTTGTGCTGGTTATTACTTCACAATGAGCTGTAGAAAGATACAGCCTTTCACCCAGAAGGCTGCCTGCTCAGACATGTGGCCATGCCAAAAGGGACTGCCTCAGAACAAATCATTGGAAGGAGGAAAGGCAAGGGATTTATTGGCCTGCTCCTCTGCCAGCTCCCCTCTGCCATTTGTCAAAGTTTTCATTAAAGAAAGGTAACATCCCAGCACTTCTGTGTTGCATCATCTAGTCCTTCACAAGGTATTTAGAAAGGCAGAACCTATACCCTGGGATGTGACATTTCATCCAAGTCAAAAGATATAGGAGTAACCAGGGTCTCTGAGAGTGGTAGGCTTCCATGGGCCACACAGAAGAGAAACGGCATTGTGGTGACTGAGGCGCAGCAAACAGGTGGGGTTGAAAAAACAAAACAAAATGAAACAAAAAGCCAACTCACTGCCTTTGAGTTGATTTGACTCAGCAACCCCTTCTCGGTTTCCCCAGGCGGTATCTCTATGGAAGTAAATTGCTTAATCTTCCTTCCGAGGCCTGGCTGGTAGTTTTGAATCTCCAGCCTTCTGGTTAGCAGTCAAATGCCTCAGGCACTATGTCACCAGAGCTCCTGATGGGGTTGCAACAGATATCTAAATCAAAAGCACTTGGATATGTTTATAAGATGTGACAATACTGAAGGTTCTCAATTCATATTCATTTATTGACTGATTGACTATTAAGGAAATAGAGCAATAGAAGGGATGAATTTCACAACTTTTTCCCTAAACATATGCAAATAGTATGCTTTCTTCCAACTGGACTGTGAGCATCTTACTACAAAAATGTCTGTTTTGTGCAAACTTTTGTGAAATCTATTGGATATCAGAGTGATGATATTAAGATATTAGGTATGAAATTATATATGTGAGTCAGAAGTTTATTGAGGAAGTTTGAATTGGACACATGAATTTAGGTGCCATCAATATGTACCATAAATTGCCACCAAGTTAATTCTAACTCATAATGACCCCATGTGTGTGGTACTCTGGGTTTTCAATGGCTAATTTTTCTGAAAGTAGATCACCAGGCCTTTTTTTTTTGAGGCACCTCTGGATGGACTTGGACATCAAATCTTTGCTTAGCAGCCAAGTGTATTAACCATTTGCACCACTCAGGAGCACCCCTTCACTATATGCTGTTGGTTTTCATAGAGTCAATTCCAACTCACAGCAACCTATGAGACAAGGTAGACCTGCCCATAGTTTCCAAGGCTCCTGTAAATCTTTGTGATATCAGATCACCAGGTCTTTTCTCCCATGAAACTGCTAGTGAGTGGAACCACAAACCTTTCAGTTAGCAGTCAAATGCATAACCATTATATCATCAGGGCTCCATCATTAGTATATCATAGTATATAAAACCCTGGAACTAAATAAATTCATTATCACTTTTAAGGTACTGTATAATGTATATGTATTCATTTATTTTCCATCTTAGATATAAGATCTAAGAAGAAGGAATATGTCTCATTCACCTACAGTTTCCAAGAACCACCTAGCAGAGTGCCTAATAACTATGTATTTAACAAAAGACATTTCTGAAATTTAGTGACTGAAAAAGTTTATACCTTGAGAGTAGAGGGGACATGTGATAATTGGAACTATGTGTCAACTTGGCTGGGCCACAATTCTGTGTGGTTTAAGCAGTTGTGATGTGGTTATTCCCAAGATGGGATCAGATGTGTATGTTTTGAGCAGCCAATCCATTGAAAGGGAATTTCCATAGGGATGTGGCCTGCTTCCAGTATATTTATGGACATCCTGGGAAAGAAGACACTCTTCTGTGGATTGGGATGCTGTTGTCCTGCCTACAACTGTCTGTGAGTGAACAATCCATCATTCAGCCTGTAGACCTTGGATTCATCATTTGTTGGAGTCGTCAGCCAGTATACTTTCTGCCAACCTTGAGTTCGTCAGCCCCTGCAGCTGCGTGAGTCAGAAAAAGCCTCCAGCGTGATGTATTATCCAAGAACTTTGGACTTGCCAGCTTCTATAAGTGCATGAGCCATTTTCCTAAGATAAATTTCTCTTTCTCTCTTTATATAAGATTTACTTGTTTTGTTTCTCTAGAGAACCCAGTCTAACACATTTGGTACCAAGAATGGGGTCCAGAACAACAGAAGGTTCTGCAACAGGTTCAGGCGCCTGTGCAGGCTGCTCTGCCACTTGGGTCATATGATCCAGCTGATCCAATGGTGCTTGAAGTGTCTGTAATAGATAGAGATGATGTTTGGAGTCTTTAGAAGGTCCCCATAGGTGAATTGCAACACAGACCCTTGGGATTTTGGAGCAAAGCCCTGCCATCCTCTGAAGATAACTACTCTCCTTTCAACAAACAGCTTTTAGCTTATTATTGGGCTTTAGTAGAGACCTAACCATGGGCCACCAAATCACCATAAGGCCTGAGCTGCCCCTCATGAAGTGGGTGTTGTCTAACCCACAAAGTCATAAAGTTGGACATGCACAGTAGCACTCCATCATTAAATGGAAGTGGTATATCAGAGACTGGGCTCGATCAGGACCTGAAGGCACAAATAAGTTGCATGGGGAAGTGGTCCAAATGCCTATGGTCTCCACTCCAATCACATTACCTTCCCTTTCCCAGTCTGCACTTATGGCCTTATGGGGAGGTCCTTATTATCGGTTGACTGAGGAAGAGAAAACTCATGCATGGTTTACAGATGGCTCTGCACGATATGCAGGCATCACTCAAAAGTGGACAGCAGGAGCACTGTAGCCCCTTTCTGGGACTTCCTTGAAGGACAGTGGTGAAGGGAAATCCTCCCAATGGGCAGAACTTCGAACCATGCATATGGCTGTTCACTTTGCATGGAATAAGAAATGGCCAGATGTGCAATTATATTCATGGGTTGTGGCTATTGGCTTAGTTGGATGGTTTGGGACTTGGAAGGAGCATGATTGGAAGACTGGTGATAAGGATGTATGGGGAAGAGGTATGTGGATAGATCTCTCTAAATGGGCCAAAGGAGTAAAGGTATTTGTGTCTCATGTGAATGCCCACCAAAAGGTGACCTTGGCAGAGGAGGAGTTTAACAATCAGGTGTATAGGATGACACATTCAGTGGAAACCAGCCATCCTTTTTCCCAAGCTATTCCTGTCATTGTTCAATGGGCTCATGAACAAAGTGGCCAAGATGGCAGGGATAGAGGTTATGCATGGGCTCAGCAACATGGACTCCAACTTCCCAAGGATGATTTGGCTACCACCACTGCTGAGTGCCCAAGCTGCCAGCAGCAGAGACCAACACTGAGTCTACAATAAGGAACCATTCCTTGGGGTGATCAGCCAGCAACATGGTGGCAAGTTGATTACATTGGACCACTTCCATCATGGAAAGGACAGCATTTTGTTCTTACAAGAATAGATACTTATTCTGGATATGGATTCGCCTTCCCTAAATGCAATGCTTCTGCTAAAACTACCATCCATCTACTTACAGAATGCCTTATCTACCATTATGGTATCCCATAAAGCATTGCTTCAGATCAAGGGACTCACTTCACAGCAAATGAAGTGCAGCATATGGGCCTATGTTCATGGAATTCACTGGTCTTACCATGTTCCCCATCATCCTGAAACAGCTAGCTTGATAGAATGATGGAATGGCCTACTGAAAACACAATTATGGTGCCAGCTAGGTGACAATATCTTGAAGGGTTGGGGCAAAGTTCTCCAGGAGTCCGTATATACTCTAAACCAGCGTCCAATGTATGCTTCTGTTTCTCCAATACCCAGGATTCATGGGTCCAGGAACCAAGGGGTGGAAAAGGGAGTGGTGGTACCACTCACTATTATCTCTAATGACCCACTCAAAAAATTTTTGCTTCTTGTTCTTGCTACCCTATGCTCTGTGGGTCTGGAGATCTTAGTCCCAAAGGGAGGAACACTCCCACCTGGAGACACAATAGTGATTGCATTGAACTGGAAATTAAGAATGCCACCCAGCCATTTTGCCTCTAGATCAACAGACAAAGAAGGGCATTACTGTACTATTTGGTGTGATAGATGCTGACTACCAAAGGAAAATTTGATTGACATTACATAATGGAGGTAAAGAAGAATATGTCTGGAATACAGGAGATTCTTTAGGAAGTGTCTTAGTACTACCATGCCCTGTAATTAAAGTCAATGGAAAATTGAAGCAATCCAATTCTGATATGATTGCTAACAGCCCAGACCCTTTAGGAATGAAGGTTTGGGTTAACCCCACCAGGCAAAGAACCATGACCAGCTGAGGTGCTTGCTGAGGGCAAGGGAAATACAGAATGGGTGGTGGAAGAAGGTAGTTCTGAATATCAGCTATGACCATGTGACCAGTTGCAGAAACGAGGACTGTGATTGTTATATTTCTTCATTGTATATGTGCATCAAGTATTTTTGTTTCCTTCTGTTATGAACTGTGAAATGTAAATAAGGTTAATGTGTTTTGGTTGTACGTGTGTTAGAGTATCATGTTAGGCACAAATATGACTTTATAATTTTTCTTATTTAGAGATTATATATGGTTAAGAAGATGTGTACAACTGCCAAGTTGACAAGGGGTGTACTGTAATAGTTGGAGCTATGTGTCAACTTGGCTGGACCACAATTCTGTGTGGTTTAAGCAGTTGTGATGTGGTTATTCCCAAGATGGGATCAGATGGGTATGTTTTGAGTCACCAATCCATTGAAAGGGAGTTTCTCTAGGGGTGTGGCCTGCTTCCAGTATATTTATGGACATCCTAGGAAAGGAGACACTCCTTTGTGGATGAGGATGCTGTTGTATTGCCTACAACTGTGTATGAGTGAACAATCCACCATTCGACCTAGAGATCTTGGATTCATCATTTGTTAGAGTCATCAGCCAGTATACTGCCTGCAACCTTAAGCTCATCAGTCCCTGAAGCTGTGAGAGTCAGGAAAAGCCTCTAGCTAGACGTTTGATCCAAGAACTTTGGACTTACCAGCTTCTGTAAGTGCATGAACCATTTTCCTAAGCTAAATTTCTCTTTCGCTCTCTGTATAAGTTTTACTGGTTTTGTTTCTCTAGAGAACCCAGTCTAACACAGGACAGAAAGGAATGTTGGAAATTTGAGGAGAAATGTCAATATTCTAGCTAGGGCTGAGAGCTCCCATGAGATTTGTGGTCTAATTTAAAGCAAATCTCATTGGTTCAGTTATTTTTTTTTTTTTCTCAAACCACATTCAGATACAGCAACAGAGAAGCAGAGTATACAAAGAATTATCATAAACCAAGGTAGGAGTTGTTCTAAGTGAGTAAAACAGAGAGAGGGGACAGTAATATAATTTTAACAATGATTTGTGAAATTCTAACTGCCTAAAGAAGAAAGAAAGGATCTAAGAAGGGTGAAGGACAATGAAAAGTAGTAGAATAGATGTATTAGATATCCTGATATGTAATAAGTTGTTTAAGTGTGGGGTTGGGGTTACTTAGTGGTAGGAAGTCAGAAATCAGTAAGTTTTCTGAGAATGGAATGGATGAAACTGAAATTCTGGTGATACAACTATGGGAGTGTGAAAGTGAGGTACAGGAAAAGATGCTTGAAAGGGGTAAAGTCAATGAATGAACTGAAATATTTAACCAGAGCTCAAATTATTCACAGAATGTAGCTAATAAGCACACTCTGGTGCTCTCTGATGTTCAAAAAAAAAAAAAATGCTAAAAATCTTATCCCAGTAACAGACAGCTGATCAAACATGTTCACTTTTGCATATAGCCCAGATTGTCCTCAAAGTAAATAGTAATTACAAAGAAGAATGGTAGTAACTTCTATGTTTGTGGAGTCCCAAGATGAAGTTCTCTTTCAGACTCCAGAAGGGAGAAAATTAAGCTCCTAGTTCAATTGTAGTTAGAAATTATATCTAATTAAATTAAAGAACACATTGAATAGTTTAACATATCTCAACACTCATATGGCATTGAGAATCCTTTAGTTGGCAGCTGTGTAAATCAGCAGGAAATCAGGAGAAGGTAAGGATGGAATGAATATTTAGAAATGGAAATAGCAGGCAGAGCTATTTCTAACATTCCTTACTGCTGGTAAAGCCAGTAATTAAGATATGATTTTAATAGCTATTAATACATTATCAAAACATAACAGTAATTAAAATATTATGAATTTTAATGTCACCCTACTTAAACTTTGATTTATTGGTTTTTTTTTTAATTTAATAAGCTGAAGACATGAGAGAGGCATTTATCTTGAGCTCTATATCTCTCCTCTCAACATTTAATTCCAAAAACATAAACAACCATTGTTATGATCACTATTTCCATACAATATCCAAATGCAGTTCATTTATGAGACAATGACATTGACCCTAAGCATCATAACTTATACACAGATGCATAGTTACAAAATTCCCAGGAACTTGAGGTAAGCTGAATGTTCCATATTTTCCTATTTATCAGCTTCTTTGTGAAATTTCTCAAACATGCTCAGAAGCAGAAAGGATTATATGATGTACTCATATATGCCATTAATCTAGATTTTACATTTATCAAGATATTATCACATTTTTATTTTTAAATTATCATTTGCTTTCTGATGAAATATTTTAAAGATAAATATAACATCTTACAATTTAATCTCCTCATATCTCACCATTATATAGCTTGGTATTCTAGTAGCATTAAATTTATTTAACACTTTTTCAAACCTTTGCCACATTTTGTCTATGAAATTAAAAGCTTATTTATGGTTTTCAGTGTGTGTTTAGCAAGAATAAAGTTAAAGGCAAAATAAAAAATAATTTGAAAAACTTTGATACAAATAAGGTGGATAACACAGGTAATATGCCAATAAATATTTATTTTTTTTTTAATTTTTGAAATAACTGTAGCTTTACATGAAGTTGTAAGAAATATTACAGAGTCATCTCATACACTCTTTGCTGAGTATCCTCCAATAATAAATTCTTATAAAACTATAGTGCAATATCATTACTAAAATATTGGCATCGATACAGCCAATATACAGAACATTTCTGTCACCACAAACCATTTTCATCCCCATTACCCATTTGTACGCACATTCACTTGTCTTCTGCTCCTACCCCTTCCTTAATCCAGAAGGGATCCAGGAATTTGTTTTCCATTTTCATAATTCTGTTATTTCTAGAGTGTTATGTAAGTTTTTTTGAAGATGTTCTCTAGCTAGGTGAGAAAGATCCCTTCTATATCTGTTTTTCTGAGTTTTTCTTTTAATCTTAAATAGGCTTTCAACTTTGTCATATGGTTTTACTGCATTGATTAATATAGTTGTGTGATTTTTATTCTTTAACCTGTTAGTATTACATTGATTGATTTTCTAATATTAAACTATCCTTTCATACTTTGAATAGACACCACTTGATCTTGATATAGAATTATTTTTACATATTGCTAAATTCTATTTTGTTAAGGGATTTTGTGTCTGTATTCCTGAGAGATATTGCTGTGTAGTTTTCTTTTTTGTACTGTCTTTACCTGTTTTTGGTAAAAGAATAATACTACCTTCATGATATGTATTAAAAAGTGTTGTTTACACTTCTATTATGGGAAGAAATTGTGTAGGATTAGTGTTAATTCTTATTTAATTATTTGGTGGAATTGTCTCATGAAGCCATCTATGACTGGAGATTTCCTTTTTGAGAGTTTTAAAATACTAATTTTATTTTCTTAATAGTACTCCAAGGAACAACTCACTGAGTTTATTCTGACTCATAATGACCCCCATTGGTTTCTGAGGCAGTAAATCTTTATGGAAGTAGATTAACCCATCTGCCTTCTACAGAGCAGCATGTGGGTTTGAACCATCAACCTTCTGGTTAGCAGTCAAATGCCTTAGGCACTGTGCCACCAGATTTCCTTTTAATAGTCCTAAGGCTACTCAAATTATCTATTTCATATTTGGTGAGGTGTGTTAGTTTGTAGTTCAACGTATTTGGTTTGTTTATTTCTCTTATGATTTCTTTTGACCCATAGATTACGTAGACGTGTGTTTAGTTTCCAAGCATTTAGGTATTTTCCTATACTTGATTTCTAGTTTGATACCATTGTGTTCAGAGACCACATTCCATATGATTTCAGTTCTTTTAAATTTGGGAGGTTCATTTATGGCCTAGTATATTATCTATGTCAATGGATGTTCCATGGCTACTTGAAAAAAAAAAAAAAAAAGTAAATTTCACTGTTGTTGAATGGAGTGCTGTATAAAACATCAATTAAATGCTTTTGGTTGATAGTACTGAGTCATGGTACATCTTTGTTGGTTTTCTCCTTTCTGTTCTATCAGTTTTTGCTTCACATATATTGCAATTCTATTGTTTAGCGCATACATATTTAGGATTGCCATGTCTTCTTATGCCTTCCTCATGGATTAAGCTTTCTGTCATTAAATAATACCTCCCTTTGTCTCTAGTAATTGTCTTTCTTCTCTATCTAATATTAATATAAACACCCCTGCTTTCCTTTGATTGATATTTACATTATATATCTTTTCCAGTCTTTCACTTTCAATCTGCCTATATCATTATACTTGAAGTGAGTATTTTTGTGGACAGCATATATGTAGGTCATAATTTTAATCTACTCTGCAAATCTCCATCTCTCATATATGTGTGTGTGTGTGTGTATACATTTAAAAAAAAAAAGACAACTCACTTCTGAGGAGTCAGATCTGATCTGACTCATAACGACACCTCCTTGGGTTTCCAAGGAGGTATCACTACTGAAGTAGATCACTCAACTTTCTGAGGAGTGAGTGGTGGGTTTGAACATCCAGCTTTTTGGTTACCAGTCAAATGCCTTAGGCACTACACCACCACATACACATACATATAATTTACATTTAATGTAGTTATTGATATGTCAGAGTTTAAATTTGCCATTCAACTTTTTGTTTTCTATTTTTTTTTCCTCTTTCATTTCTCTGTTTTATTTTCATGCCTTTCCATAGGTTCCTTGAAAATATTTTTAGAATTCTATTTTAATTCACCTATTGTATTCTTGGGTGTATCTCTTTGTGGTTGCTCTAGGTATTTAACACGATCAACTGCTGTCATCATTTACCAGTCTGAGCAAAGTATAGAGACCTTACCTCCATTTACATCTCTTGGCCCTCTTTTGTTTATGATAAAAGTGCCTTAATTATTTCCTTTATATACATTTAGAACTACATCAGATAATGTTATAACTTTTGTTTCAATCACTAAACAATTTAGAAAACTCAAGAGAAAAAGAAAAGCCTTTTTTACTTACTCGTATTTTTTCTTACTATGTTCCTTCTTCCTTCTTGATTTCCTCTCTGCTTAGAGAACTTTCTTTAGTAATTATTTTAGGGAAGTTCTTTTGAAAGCAAAATATCTTAGTTCTCCTTTAACTTAAAATATTTTTATTTCTCCTTAATTCCATTAGGAAATTTTTACTGAGTATGGAACTCTGAGGAACGCTGGTAGTGCAGTGTTTAAGTGTTCATCTCTGCAGGAGAAAGATAAGGCAGTCAATTTTAGTAAAGATTACAACCTGGGAAACTCTGTGGAGCAATTCTGCTCTGTCCTACAGGGTCATTATGAATCATCTAGGAGTCAGAATTGATCTGACGACAACTGTTTTGTATTTTTTTTTACTTTTTATAAGTTTCTGGGTTGACTGTTCTGTTCTTTAAGCACTTTAAAAATACTGTGCTACTTCCTTTTGGGCTCCAAAAGTTTTGACAAGAAATTCACTGTCATTTGAATTATTTTTTCCTTATATGTAAGGTGTAATATTTCTCTGGCAACTTTCAAGATTTTTTTTAAGGAAGTTTAATTATGATGTATCTGGGCATGGATTTCTTTGGTTTTATCTTGTTGGTTTTTCCTCAGATTCTTGACTCTTGGATCTGTAGGTTTATTTCTCCTGCTTAATTTGAGAAATCTTCAGGAATTAATTCAAGTTCTTTTTTCAATTTTGCCCTCTTTTTCTTCTTTTTCTTGTTTCATTGTATCATCAATGATGTAAATATTGTATCTTTTGTTATAGTCCCATAGTCACTGCCACTCTATTCGTTTTTCAGTCCATTTTCTCTCTTTTGTTCAAATTGAGTAATTTCTATTGTTCTATCTTCAAGTTGCCTAATTCTTTCCTTTGTTCCAGCAATCTGTGTTGCACTTATCCACTGAAGTTTTTTTTTAATTCACTTATTAATTTTTTCAAATATAAAATTTCCATTTTATATTTTTATTCTTCTTCATATCTTCTCTTTTTCTTTTGCTGTGATTTTCTATTTCTTTGTTAAGACTTTTTATTTTTTTAGTTTGCTTCAATTATATTCATAATTAGTCATAGATGCATTTTAGCATGGTTTCTTTAAATTTTAGTCAGATAATTTTAATGTCTCTGTAATCTAGGTCTTGGTATCTATTAATCATCATTTTTCATTCAATTTGATATATTCCTTTTTCTTGCTATGACTGGTGATTTTTAATTGAAACCTAGGCTTATTTTGTTATGATGCTCTGGCCTTTTTTTAAACCTTCAGATACAGCTACTGTTTTCTGAGACCACTTGCACTGCCTCATTATTAGAATCTCAAGTGATCTACTCAGCTTTCTTTACCACCATGGACTCCACGATACTTCAGAGGGAGTAAACTTTCAACTTGCTACATGATCTCCACTGACACTGCAGTAGGGATAGATTCATTACCACTGGGTGACAGTGAGAGACCTCACTCTCCATAAGTTTCCTCTGACACAATCTTAGTTTCAAGAGGGAGGAGAAGGAAATCTTCATACTTCCAAGTGGAGGTTCAGACTTTCCATGAGGTCTCCACTGAATCCACCAGGGTGAATTGGGTGAGGGGATCTCTATATCTGGCTAGCAAGGATGAAAATTCCTAGCTCCCTACTTTGTCTTCTCTGACATTACTCAGTGGAGTGTTGGGGAAATTCATTAGAGCTTGGTGAGGGTGTAAATATAGGTTCCTATTTGGCCTTTCCTGGTGTGGATGTGATGGTTTTATCTGTGTTCTTTTTCTAGAAAAGAGCAGTTAGGGTCTAAAAATTTTGTTTCTTGTTAGCTTCCCCCTTTCCTAGTCCTTAATCTAGAGATAGCCAGTCATTTTTGAGGCACCCTTTGGCATTGCTGAATTATTGCCTTCTTTAGTTCCAAGTATAAGATATCTGAGAGAAAAAGAAAATACAGGTACTCACCACAGTGTGATTATCTTGAATTCTAAGATTTCTGATTGGTCTGCTTTCTTCTTTCCAACTTTTAGTGAGTTTTTATGTTTGTTTTATATATAATGTGTAGAGTTTCTATTTGTACACTGTAGAAGGAATATAGAAAGCATGTCTATTTCTTCCTCCCTAGAGTGGTAACATGTCATTTTAAAAGTGAGAATAATTAATAATTATATGTCACATTTTAAATCATAAAATGCAACAAATTAGCAAGCATTCTACAATTTTTTTTTTTTTTTTTATGAAAACTTGTGTTTTCGGAAATAAAAGAGAGAATGCCAAGTATTGTAAAGGGATACAACAGCATAAAGGTTGCTAATATATTTAGCTTTAAACAAAGAAACAAATTTAAACAGGGTGGCCAATAAATTTGGTCAGTCATAAGAGTAAAAATTATAGTATTTATAGATTTGCCAAAATTTAGAAATTTTATACAAAAAGAAAGCAAGTTATTCATTTCTTACATAATTTATCTTTTGCTTTTACAGCTCTGCAGGTATCTATTTTTAAACCAACTAATTTTTAGCTATTATGACAATAAAAAATGATAATATATGATTGTCTATGTCATTTGGCCTGATTCAGTTATAATGGCCAAGAGTACAAAAATGATATTTTTATAATGAACTATTTATCACAGGCAAAGCCAAGATTATGAACCCTCAAAGAAGGAAGTGAAATAGGGGCTTTCTTTGAGTTTATCAGTAATATACACCATCCAGAATCCTTTGCCTAGCATTTCAGTCTTTAGTGACTTGCAAAATTGAACAATTCCATTTTGCTCTATTTTACTATAAACATATTCACAACATATGATGGCTACAGACTATAAGCTTTAGATCTATCTGTTCTCCACTTAATTATTGGACCATCTTCCAAAAAAGACTAAAAGCAGAGAAGTAAAACAATTTTCATATAATTATATGATCTTTCCCCTTTCCTGAACTTGGGATTCTTGGAAACCAAAGCAATTTGTTTGCTTATCATTAAGTGATACATTAGGAAGATGTTCCTTTATTCCCTTTCCACTGTATTTAGTGTTGTTTGTCTCTCAGCTTGGAAAATCAGAAAATATTTTATTATAGTGGCCATTTAAAACTTGGTTTTATACTCCACACAGTGATTACTGAGTTGAAAACTGTTTCTAAATAAAGCCTTTTCCCTCATTTCAGCAAACAGCAGAGCACAATGACAATTAATAGTCATTGTGTTCCATTAGTACACATATTTCAATTGTGGGGAAGAGTTGTCAAATGTCAAGAAATTCAATCAGATTGCAAATTTTACTTTTAAAATATTTTATATCAAAACTATATAATTAAATAGAAGTTTGCAATGGATGGTCATTTGGTAATTATTATGAAACGTCAGAAGGACATACTATAAACTCTGTTGTCTGATAATATCTAAACATAGAGAAAATTCATCTTTCCAGCTTGAGTTTAGAGGAAAACCTGCCAGGAAAGATGTGAGTAAATCAGACATTGTCTGGGCAACTCTCACAGAGGTCTTAAGTTTTATTTCATTACAGAACCAGCAAAGATAGAGATGTTTAATTGTTTAGTCCAAAGCTTAGTTTTCCTTGTCATGTCCACTCAAGTATGCAGGAGAAATAGTCTTCCTAGTTTGGTTGTTCTCTGTAACATTTTAATTCCTCACACTTCTTATCTGATTTGGGATCATTTATATAATTCATTGCGATGTCATTCACCCCCTCTTTCTACCCTACTTTATCCAATTGGCTTTGCTTTTTTCCCTTCCGTCTGACATTTTAGTGAATGTTGACTCTGAAGTCAATAAATATTACCAAACTTTTTTTCAAGGTGGGTGCTAAGCCTTACAGTGAGAAAATAATTCCTGGACTCTGCTTTTCTTTACTGTTCTATTCTCAAGTTAGAAAACAAAGCAAAACAAAATAAAAAAAGAAAAAAAAAACAGAAGAATGTTTTTTAAGTGAGATTCTTTCTTTCTTTTTTTTTTTTTAAAAAAAAAAGGAGCCTTCACAATAGAAAGTCAGACCAAAGGATTCTTGTCAATTGGCTGACGATGCTCACACTTTGGACTTAGCTGCTTGTGTACACTTTGTTAATAGCAGCAGCTCTGCCACTACCTACGCCTCTGTGCTCTCTCTTGGTACATTGTCTGCAGGATCATATCCACACAACCTTGATGCTTCTGTTTATTTTCTCATCTAGCTCATCCATTCCATCACAAATTACATCCACATGGATTAATCACAAACTGGTAATTTTTCTTCTGCTCAGTTATTTAAGAACACCTTAGAAATTCTTCCTTTTTACACCTGTACTTTTTAGATAATATAAATGGACTTTAGATTTTATAAATAAAGCAATCAACACTGAACACTGCCTTTAGTTACTGACAATTTGCTATTCACTAGGTACTCACACTGAGTTTTCATGCTGTTTTGCATCAGCAAATCTTTTCCTGTTAAGCTACTAAATACACATTCTTTGTGCTATTTCTTTGAAGTTTGGTAAAAAAAATGATAAAAATATGTTTCCCCCACTAATCCTTCTAAAGATGCATTAGATAATAAAATTGTATACAGTTAATAAAGATAGCTGATAGTCATGATGGAAAAATTGTTTTTAATTACAGTCATTTGTGTAAGAGCAGGCTTTATATATGCTTTCTAAAAATATACATAGCAACTTTTAATATTATTTATGAAACATTTGAACACTCCTTAATTTAATGTAATTGGGAAATCTTATGAAAGATAGAAATGTTTATTGGGAAAACATAATTTAGAATCAAAGTTTTCCTTTATTTTAAAGTCTTTTATGAAAACCAAAACCAAAAAGAACAAAACAAAAAGAAACTCACAAACCTGTTGCCATTGAGTCTATTTCAACTAATAGAGGCCTTATAGGACAGAGTAGAACTGCCCCACCTGATTTCTAAAGCTATCATCTTCACAGAAGCAGACAGCCTCATCTTTTTCCCCTGGAGCTGCTGGCTAGTTTGAACAGCTTATCTTTCGGTTAGCAGATGAATGCTTGAACACTACCAGGGCTCCAAACTTTCCCTCAGTCTTTATGTGAAGCCCCTAATATATTCCTGGGTTGAAAGACTTCTAATTTCTAGCAGAAACAGAGTAAAATTTCTAAAGGTAAACAAAACAGAGAGATAGGCATTTTTGTTTAACCCTGGGAAAATTGCCACCCAAATACTTTCAGTTTCAATAGATACCCCACAGAATCTGAAATAAAATGGAAGGAAATTGCTAGTGATTACCTCATGACTCCTTTTTAGAAACAAAGTACTGTACCATTATAACTAAATAGAAAAATTGGTGCAAAAACCCATTCGTTGTTGTTGTTGTTATGTGCCTTCAAGTCAGACCGACTCACAGCGACCCCTCTTTGGGTTTCCGAGGCAGTATCACTATGGAAGTAGATAGCCCCATCTGCCTGCCGAGGAGTGGCTGATGGGTTTGAACCGCCAGCCTTATGGTCAGCAGTCAAGTGCTTTAGCCACTATGCTACCAGAAAAACCCATTCGTGTCCCTAATTTGAAGAAGAGTAAAAATAACAGATTATGGGAAAAAGAAAAAAATATAACCCTGAAAATAGCAGCAATGTAAATCCTGCATATTTAAGGTTAGGTTCTCTAGAGAAGCAAAACCAGTAAAGCATATACATATGAGACGGAAAAAGAAATTTATCCCAGGGAAATGGCTCACACAGCTGTGTTGTTGTTGTTGTTATTTGCCGTCAAGTCGGACCCCACTCATAGAGACCCTTGGGTTTCCGAGGAGGTATCACTACCAAAGTAGATTGCCCAACCTTCTTTCCGAGGAGTGGCTGGTGGGTTTGAACCACCAGCCTTCTGGTTATCAGTCAAGTGCCTTAGGCATTACACTAAGCTGTGGCAAATCCCCAGTTCCTGGGTTGAATGTCAAGCTGGAGACTTTCTTGATTCACACAGCTGCAGAGGCTGACAAACCCAAGACTGGCAGGCAGTATAAGAGGTTGCTGGTTTGCAGGGATGATGAATCCAAGATTAGCAGGTAAAATGGCAGATTGTTGGTTTAGACACTACACCACCAAAGCTTCTATATTTTATATATTATATATATGTGTGTGTGTGTGTAAATATGCATGTGTATATATATATATATATATATATGAATTTATGTTCTATATTGACCCTATTTATCTGACTGCTATAGGAGCTCTAGTGGCATAGTGCCTAAGGCATTTGACTGCTAACCAGGAGGCTGGGAGTTCAAACCCACCAGCCACTCCTGGGAAGGAAGGTTGGGCAATCTACTTCTATCGAGGAGGGTTTGCTATAAGTCGGGTTCGACTTGAAGGCAGAGAGTTTGGTTTTTTTGGTATATATTT
>NW_006921925.1:3136037-3138969 GCF_000298275.1 Orycteropus afer afer | reverse complement strand
CTTTTTGAGAAAAGTTTAATAAATGAAAATCAATGTTTTATGTAATTGCATTTCAAACTTGTCATGCGAAGAAAACTCTTTAAATCTCAAATCAGCCTTTCTTTTCTTTTATTCCATTTGTTAACATTAGGCAGTGTATAGGGATCACTTTTACTGACTTGTGCAGAAATATCATGGAACACATAAATACATTATAAAATTAATGAAATTCAAACATTGACAGATTTATTTTTAGTGTTTGCTTTTTATAAAATTAGCACTCTTCAGTTGACTAACTTTCTTAAGCCTTTAGTTGATGGACTGGAAGGTGACAATTTAATGGTTGAAGAAGTGGGTAGGAAATGGCATTTGTCATTTATCAGAACTAGAATTTGATTAGTGTTAATATTTTTTTAGGTAGCAGTGACATATGTAGATAAAGAAGAGAGAGAAAAAAAGAGAATATATATAAAAGCAAAAGTACCCTTTATTCTGATATCTCTGTTAGTGGAATGAGCAGATCTATAATCAAAATCACTTTGTTAGCCTCTTAGATGCTGGTGCTGCATTTGGTTCTTCATGGATGGCAAGTTCTCACAAATTCTGCTGGCTATTCTGTCTGTCTGCTCTGCTGTCTGCCAAAGGCGCTGTCACTGGGATAAGGAATGCTTGTGGCCAAAGCCATTATCCATGAAGGACTCACCAGCAGGTTGGTCTCATTGCTTTTCTTTGTCTCTTCTCTCTTGCAGGGTAATTACCTAAGCAGTCACCAAGCCTTGCACATCTATTACTCAGTGTCCAAGAGCAAACATACAATGCCTTATTTTCACAAAGATCTAAATATACTCCCTCAAGGCCTTTAAATTTCTCTTGGTAGTTTTTCTTTCCTCTACTAATTTGACAAGTTTTACATATATATATATATATATATATATATATATATATATATATATAGTAACTCTAGTGGAAAAGAATGATGTTTTAATAACATAAAGAAATAATTAGGAGTTCCTTTTTCATATGGGAGGTCTGGTGGCATAGTGCCTAAGGCATCTGACTGCTAACCAGAAGGCTGGCAGTTAGCCAGCCACTTCTTGGAAGGAAGATTGAACAATCTACTTCCATAGGGCTATGATCTTGTAAACCCACAGAGGGGTCATTATGAGTCGAATCAACTTGAAGGCAGTGAGTTTTTTTGTTTGTTTGCTTGTTTTGTTTTTAAATGGGAAGTATTTTCTCATAAAATATATTGAAAATCATACCAGTTACTAATCGTTGTCAAGTCAATTCCAACTCACAGCAACCCATATGTGTCATCGTAGAACTGTGCTCAATAAGTTTTTCAGTGGCTTATGTTCCCCTAGATCACTAGCCTTTTCTTTGGGGGTATCTCTAAGGGAATGTGAACTTCAACCTTTTGGTTAGCAGCCAAGTGTGTTGACCATTTTGCACCACTCAGACACTCCTTGAAATTCATACCTACTTTAAAATAAATAAATACTAAACTTAATACTTTATTTCTTATGAAAGATGAATAGTTGGAAGACACTGCTACCAGTTCCCTTTAAAATAGCATTTTAAAAAGCAAGACATTTTAGCCTAAAGAAAATAAAGAAATAATTTCCAACAGTGCCTGACACAAATTGTCCCATGTACATTCAACAGTTTATTAGCAGCTATGTGTTTACCAGTAGTAGTTTCCTGCTTGAGTGCTGGAATTTTATCTTATTTGTCTTCATCTCCCCAGTAATAGAATGATTCCTATACAGAAGGTGCACAAAAAATGTTCATTTAATAATAAAGTTGCTAAGCCATAGGAGTAGGTATTACTGAGAGACCTGGAGATCATGAACTCAGATTGAATGTATGGAATAATGAGCCCAGGCAGAGTAAATTTTATTATGGATTTACTCAGTTATGTGAGGGCTTTTCTAAGAATCATAGACCAGGAAGAATATTCAATAATCTCATTCAAAGTATATTAATTGAAAAGATAGGTACTCAAGTTGTAGCCCAATTTCATTAGGTGGTACCATCAACCATTGTAGTATTTATTGCTGGTGCCCTGCATGTAGCCCTTCAGTACACACTGTTCCCTTATGCTCAAGAGCTTCCTATTGCAAGCATCTTTGTATCTGTGGGAGGGTTTCCTGGGGCCTGTGTCACTCTCTGACTCATGTGCAGAGCTGTCTGGAAGTGTCAGTTCATGCCTTCAGTTAGTATAAGAGGGAATTGGTAAAGAAAATACCCTGACATCTTCATCCCTCAGGTAAAAACATAGTCTCCACATCAAGCTCAAATGGCATAACATACTACACAAAATACTGCTCTATATCTTACTTTAGTGAGCAGCAACTGGGATCTTAATAGTTTGCAAGCAGTCATCTAGATGCAACAATGGATCTATCCTCATCCACAGCAAATAAGAATGAGAAAAACAAAGACGCATGGAAGCAATTAGTCCAAGGGACTGGTACACCATGTGATCCTCAGCCTAATACAACCATGAGACCAGAAGAACTAGATGGTGTCTGGCTGTCAATGTCAACCACTCGGAGGGGAATCTATGTAGGAGATCCTGGGTAGAGTGGGACAATAATGTGGAACAAACCTCAAAATCTTTAAAGAGAAAAAAAAAAAAAAGGAGAGAGACAAATTTTGCTGGTCTTATAGAGCCTGATGGTACCACTGAGATTATAGCCCCTAGCTGCCCTTTAGATCTGGAATTGAAACTACTCCTGTGGCTTCCAGCCAAACAAAAGACAAGCACATGAGCTGAACATTTACATCAGGTAGATATACTCCTTGGAGAGATCAATCACGGGAGAATAGAAGGACTGTGCACGTACAGGGAGACAGCTCATTAGACGGGAGTGCATGGGCGGGAAAGACACAGGAAGAGGTAACTATGGGGAGACAGTGCGAAAACAGCTGTTAGTTACATTGTGGGAAA
>NW_006921925.1:3131449-3133157 GCF_000298275.1 Orycteropus afer afer | reverse complement strand
AAGATTATCTTCTGTGTCTGTGTTAATTGGTTTCCCTTTTCTTTGTTGAAGAGGGTCTGTGCAATCCTTCTGCCTAGTCCGCCATCTTGCCCCGCCTCCTCCTGTTTTCCCTTTCTTGTCTCACATTTCTACTCTCATATTGCTGATTAAAGAGATCACTGCTCAAATTATGTTTGCATCTTTGTCTTGGAGTCTGATGGTATTCATTTGCTTTATCATGTAAAACTGCTTAATTTTATTCTTCCAATTGAACCCTAAATTATGTATCTATGTTTGATTGTTTTATTTAATAAAAATCTAATGCCATGTACTATATACAGTGAATTCTTAACAACCACTAAGTTTTTTTTTTTTTTTAAATAAGCAACTTTCAAATAGTCTTTCTATCTTTAATAAAGATTCACGAAATTGTTTAAAGCCAATTTCAATTGAAAAAAGTATATCTGGCTAGATTTTAGGTTAGCATTATAATGAAGCATTGAGCTTGTCTCACAAAAACTTCCAGTTTGTGGTAAACATGAACACATTCAGTCACTCAGTACCTAGGAACTGATAAGCTGTATGTTCTCAGAGCCATCATTCGTAGGAAAACCAGAAGTACTGCAAGAATTGTGTCATCAGATAATTTAAAATCCCTGTGACTGAATGACTGAATTGAGGCCTTTGTAGAAATGGTAGAGACCACAACCTTTTTTTCACAAACAAAACTCTCACAAGACAAATGTTAGCAGATGTGTTGCTCATTTCTCAGCACCAAAGAGAGTCAAGAGGTATTTTTTCCCTAACAGTTTGAATCACTACTTGCCTCCTTCCCAATATATTTTGTTATTTTCCTTGGGAAAGACAATGCAGACAAATCTTGGAATTATTTCCTCTGCCCCAAGTGGTGGATCCAGGTAAGGGGAGGGAGATAGTTCCCACACCAGAGGAAGGAAAGGGAAGGGAATGCTGGGGATGACAAAAGCTGCAAGATCTAGGTAAAATCCATGTAAGGGGAGGGCAGAGGGGTTTTGAACAGCTAAGGGAGACAAACTTGTGTTTCAGTTTTTCATACTGTTGTGGCTTGCATGTTGTGAGATTTGAGGCTGTGACACCAGTGTTTCAAATGCCAGCAGGCCAATGTTTCAAATGCCAGCCAGGTTGCACATGCTGCAATGCAGTTTACAGACTGAGACAAACTAGGAAGAAACAAGAGGGCATCCACTTCTCAAATAATTGGCCAGGGAAATCCTTATGAATAGCAGCAAAATACTGTCTGATACATTACTGGGAAACTTTATGAATAACCAAGAAACATTATCCGATAAAGGATACATGTCTTCCAGGGCAGGAAGACGAGCCCCTTGGGTCAGAAGGCACTCAAAATGCAAATGAGAAAGGGATGCCTCATCAGAGTAGAATCAACCTTAATGATATGGATAAAGTAAAGCTTTTGTGACCTCTCTTTGCTGACATGTTGTTGTTGTTATGTGCTGTCGAGTTGGACCTGATTCATAGTGACCCCTCCTTGAGTTTCTGAGGCAGTATCACTGCGGAAATAGATTCCCCAACCTTCCTTCTGAGTAGTGGTTGGTGGGTTTGAACCACCAGCTTTCTGGTTAGCAGTCAACTGCCTTAACCACTAGGCTACCAGAGCTTCTTTTGTTGACATAGCACAACTCATTTTGAGGAGAAACAGCTGCAAGTATCCATTAACAATCGGAACATG
>NW_006921925.1:3128657-3130724 GCF_000298275.1 Orycteropus afer afer | reverse complement strand
TAAAGAATAGATTTGATTCATTGAACACCAATGACTAAAAATCAGGACAATTGTGGGATGACATCAAGAGCATCATCCATGAAGAAAGCGTCATTAAAAAAAAAAAAAAAAACAGGAAAGGAAGTAAAGACCAAAATGGATGACAGAAGAGACTCTGAAACTTGCCCTTGAGCTGAGATTAGCTAAAGCAAGTGGAAGAAATAACAAGATAAAAGAGCTGAGCAGAAGATTTCAAAGAGCATCTCGAGCAGACAAAGCCAATTACTGTAATGAAATGTGCAAAGACCTGGAGTTAGAAAACCAAAAGGGAGGAAAACACTTGACATTTCTCAAGATGAAGAACTGAGGAAAAAATTTTAAGCCTCGAATTGCAATATTGAAAGATTCTATGAGCAAATATTGGAGGATGCAGGACAATCAAAAGGAGGTGGAAAGAATACATACAGTCACTGTACCAAAAAGAATTGGTTGATGTTCATCTATTTCAGCAAGTGGCATATATTCAAGAATCCATGGTATTGAATGAAGAAGTTGAAGCTGCACTGAAGGTATTGGTGAGGAACCAGGCTTCAGGAATTGACAGAATACCCATTGAGATGTTTCAAAAAGGGATGCCTCACTGGAGGCACTCTATCAGTTGTCCTAAGAGATTTAGAAGACAGCTACCTGGCCAACTGACTGTAAGAGATCCTATTTGTTCCCATTCCAAAGAAAGGAGATCCCACAGAAAGTGGAAATTATCGAACAATATCATTAATGCTACATGCAAGTAATGAAAATAATTCAAAAATAGTTGTAGCAGAAGAGTATTGACAGAAAACTTCCAGAAATGCAAGCTGGATTCAGAAGGGGACATGGAGCAGGGGATTTCATAGCTGATGTCAGATGGATCTTGGCTCAAAGAAAAGAATACCAGAAAGATGTTTACTTGTGTTTTATTGACGATGTAAAAGCATTGGATTCTGTGGATCATAACAAATTGTGGACAACATTGAGAAGAATGGGAAATTCCAGAACACTTAATTGCACTCATGAGGAATCTTACGTAGACCAGGAGGCTGGCATTTGAACAGAACAAAGGGATACTACATGGTTTAAAATCAGAAAGGGAGTGCATCAGGGTTGTATCCTTTCACCATACTTATTCAATCTATACGCTGAGGAAATAATCTGAGAAGCTGGACTATATGAAGAACATGGCATCAGGATTGGAGGAAGAATCATTAACAACCTGAGATATGCTGATGACACAACTTTGCTTGCTGAAAATGAGTATGCACTTACTGATGAAGATTGAAGACTACAGTCTACAATATGGATTACATCTCAATATAAAGAAAACAAAATCCTCATACCTGGACCTATAAACAGCATCATGATAAATGGAGAAAAGATTGAAGTTGTCAAAGACTTCAGATTGCTTGGTTCTACAATCAATGCCAACGGAAGCAGCAGTTAGGACATCAGGTGACATATAGCACTTGGCAAATTGGCTGCAAAGGACCTCTTTCAAGTGCTGAAGAGCAAAGATATCTCCTTGAGAACTAAGGTGCACCTAACACAAGCCATGAAATTTTCAGTCACTTCATATGTATGTGAGAGCTGGACAATGAATAAGGAAGACCAAAGAAGAATTGATGATTTTGAATTTTGGTGCTAGCTAAGAATACTGAAAGTACTGTGGACTGCCAAAAGAACTAACAAAACTGTCCTGGAGGAAGTGCAATTGGAATGCTCCTTGGAAGTGAGAATGTCCAGACTTTGTCTCACCTACTTTCATCATGTTGTCAGAAGGGACCATTCCTGGGAGAAGGATGTCATGGTTGGTAAAATGGAGGGTAGACGAAAGAGGGGAAGACCCTCAATGAGATGGATTGACACAGTGGCTGTGGCAATGTCAAATATAGTGAGGATCGTGGAGTTGGTGCGGGACCAGGTGGTGTTTCGTTCTGCGGGGCTTAGTGCCTAAGGTACTTGACTGCTAACCAGAAGGCTGGCGGTTCAAACCCACTAGCCACTCCTTGGAAGGAAGATGGGGCAATCTACTTCTGTAGTGATACTGCCTCA
>NW_006921925.1:3110704-3128557 GCF_000298275.1 Orycteropus afer afer | reverse complement strand
TGACATGTTCACATTTATGCTTATTTGCTTAGGGTTTCTATTTATGAAGAGATTTATGATACATTATTTCAAGTAAATCAATGAGGTAGGTAGAAAGGTATTATTGCTCTTTTCATTTTGTGGGTAGAGACACCAGTACTCTAGAGGGTCAGTGATCTGACTGCCTTGGATTGAAGAATAGTACCCAGATGTCTCCACCAAAGCCCAGGCTGCTTTCCTGCAGACACTGACATGGGTAGAAAGGTTAATGCCACAGACTCTAAGGAGAATGCTCAGCCACTGCTAATTTTGTATTATCAGAGAAGCCTTGTATTGCCTGAAAAGAATAAACCTTTTCAGAGGAAAATGAATATCCCTACAATCATGTTCATATCTCCAATGAAAAAGCGGTACTTATTTGATTTCTTTGTGTTGAATTTAAAAAAAAAAAACTATCAAAATAGTCTTTATGTAGAAAGTTTTAAAAGCATAAATCCTGTGCAAGCGATTGGGTCTTAATGGAGCAGTGAAGTCATTAGTTTTCTTCTCTAAAGCTAACAGCTGGTCAATTTATAGCTCATTGTGCTGCAGCTTAATGGCAATAACAAAGATTCTGTCATCACATCAATGGTCCACCAACATAAGGAGTAATGTTATTATACAGAAAATAATCCCCTAAGAAAATGTATTCCTAACTGATTAGCAAAGCTGGCACATGAGGACCTCACATAATGAGGCAACTTCGTTCCTTAGCAACAGAAGAATAAAACAGGTTGGAATATGATGGGCTTGACAGTGACAATGAATGGGGAAAAATCAGTGTAATTTGAAAAAATCAGCAGGAGAGAGGTACTGAGGAAAGCTGCAGCATACTTTTAGCTTTAAAATATTTTTTTAAATATAAATAAAACATATAGAGGAGTATGATATTTATAGGAGGAAGAAAATGTGCTTTATGCAAGAAATTACTGTCTTTCACTGTGTTTGGATATATTACAATCTATCAATCAATAAGTTAAAGAATGAGGGTATAGGAACAAATATTATTTTAATGCTTTGAAAATGTGAAATAATCAAAGAAGGAAACACATTTTACAGATTAGCAGGAATTTTAATACACTGCAGGGAATTTTCACAGATTTGTATATACAGGTTTTTATTCATTTTCTCAAAATTCATTTGAAAATTCAAAAGGATGGGACAATTTTAATACATCATAAAAATATTTTATTCAATTCAATGAACATTATCAATTAATAATAATAGCTCCTCTTTACTGAGGGCTTACTATTAACCAATATTAATAGTTCTTCCTAATAAATTTACTGGAGCTCTTGTGGCCTAGTGAGATAGCTTTATGAAGGGAATCTTGTGGCAAGAACCTGAGAGTGGCCTCTAGGAAATAAGAGCAATCCTGGCAGACAAGTAGCAAGACTGCAGGGACCTCAGCCATACAAGTGCAAGGACGTGAATTCTGTCTCAATTTCAGTGGATTTGGAAGAGGACTAACTAGAAGATTGGTGGTTCATACCCACTAGCCACTCTGAGGAAGAAAGATTGAGCAATCTACTTCCACAAAGATTTACTATCTCAGAAACCCAAAAGGGGTGACTATGAGTCAGAATCTACTAATGTTAGTGAGTTTGTTTTATTTAATCTCTACAATAACAGTATAAATTGGAATCATTTTCCTTATTTCACAAAAAAAGCAGACATCTGGAGAAATGAAACAAATTTGTTCATGGACAGCAGAATTCTAAGATGGTCCCTAAGATTCCTGCACCTTGGTGTGCACACACTTTAAAGTTCCCCTCCCTTAAGCGTGGGTGGAGTCCCTGGTTGTCCAAACAGCAAGAGAGGCTTTTAACTGAAAGTTGGCAGTTGCGTCCACCCAGAGACACCTCAGAAGAAAGACCTGGTGATCTGCTCCTGAAAAAAATCAGCCATTGAAAACCCCATGAATCACAGTTATACTCTTGAGTTTACACTTGAGGTCACTATGAGTCAAAGCTGACTGGACAGTAGCTGGTTTAGGAAGGCCATGGTGGTTCAGTGGTAGCATTCTCATCTTCCATGAGGAAGACTCAGGTTTGATTCTCAATCAGTGTACCCCATGCACAGCCACACCCTGTATGTCAGTGGAAGCTTGCATGGTGTTGTGATGCTAAACAGGTTACAGCAAAGCTTCCAAATGACTTTGGGCTGGAAGAAAGACCTGTTGATCTCCTTCTGAAAATCAACTCACTGCCGTCGAGACGATTCAACTCATAGCGACTCCTCCTTGGGTTTCCAAGGCAGTACTTTATGGAATAGATTGCGTAATCTTCCTTCCGAGGAGTGGCTGGTCGTTCGCCTTCTAGTTAGCAGTCAAACACCTTAGGCACTATGCCAGCAGAGCTCCAATGAAAATCCTATGGTTAACAACAGTCTAATCTGCAACTGAGCAACATTTTGTTCTCTTATGCATGAAGTCATCATGTGTCAGGGCCAAGTCAATAGAAGCTAATAACAACAAGTGTCGGTGGAACCTGTGAAAATGATGGCTGCTCACTCTCATGGTTAGGTTACAAATTAGCTGACTTTGAGTTTATCAAAAGATAGGTCTGATCTAATATGTCAAGCCCCTATTAGGGTCTGGCTACTTCCCGAAGGTAGAGAAATTGGAAGTGTGAGATAGCTTTATGAAGGGAATCTTGTGGCAAGAACCTGAGAGTGGCCTCTAGGAAATAAGAGCAATCCTGGCAGACAAGTAGCAAGACTGCAGGGACCTCAGCCATACAAGTGCAAGGACGTGAATTCTGTCTCAATTCCAGTGGATTTGGAAGAGGACACCGTGCCTCTTGGAAGAGGAATCATAGCCCCAGAAGACATTGAGTTTAGCTGATGAGACCCTAAGTGGAGGACCCAAGTGACCTGTACCTACACATATGACATACAGAAACTGTACGATAGTAAATAAATGTTGTATTAAAGCCACTAAACTTGTAATTTTCTTTGCTGCAAAAGGAAAAGAACAAAATACTGGAAGCACTATTGCCAGTGAATAAGATAAAAACACAGGACTGTCTGATTCTGATAGTCTTGCATTCAAACATCCTGATGTCAATTTCCATATAAATTAGGACTTTTTTGTTTTGCTTTGTTTTCAATCTGTAGAACCTAACTACTGACTAATTGAAGTATAAAAAAGAAAAGAAGTTCATTTCATAGGACACACTGGTTATATTCCAGAATTTAAAAAAGAAAAAAAAAAGCTAAACTGACCCCAGGGAGGACAGGATGACAAAACACAAAAACGATTCCTAGAATCCCAGCTGAAGGAATGACAGTTGTTTCAGTCACTGCCTTCGCCCTATTAGTCCTTGCACAGAATTCAGATTCCCTAGGCGGAAAGCCTGATTGTCATACCTTGGTCTATGACCCATGCCTGTGGCCAAAAAGGCTGCAAGTAAGAATAACAAACCCCCTAGAATCATAAGAAGTGGGAGAGAAGGAGAGGAGAGAAATAATTGTACAAAGGTAGTAATGCAGGATCACTTTTGATTTCTATTGTATATTAATTGGGGTGAAGGAGGCTTGTGAGAGTTGGAAAAGGGACTTCCATGCTTCCACTTGGGTTTTCTAGATGATAATCCCTTACTGTGGGTCAGGAAACCAATGAAAAGATTCTGAAAAATCCTAGGGATATCAGTATATAACTGAATGTCATGATATTATCAATATTTTGAACTCAAAATACTTAAGCTCAATAAATATTCACTGGCTTTAGAAAATTTATGTTGATAGGAAAAAATGATTTAACTGATTTTTTTAAACTGGATTGTGGAAAAAAAATTGTACACCTTATGAAACATTTACTTGGACATTTCTTCCATGATGTATCCTGTTACTATCAATCTCAATTGAGTAAACATGATGTATGAAGAAGCATTCTAGGTGATTAATTAGATTTCATCTGAAAAACCATGAAACCTGCTTTTTTATAATTTCAGAATTACAGGCAAGAATTAAAAACACACTATCACTGAGAAAAATTTGATTTCATTCTGATGGATTTCAAATATAGTTATTTGTTTATTTGTTTATCTGGTAAACACTTGTTGAGTACCGGCTCTCAAGAAAATTATTACATGGGGAGAGAAGTTGAGAAATTCTTCATCTCTCTGTGTGGTATCTTTCCTCTCTTTAGAAAGTAATGGGGTATACATCATAGCTTTAACACTTTAACAGGGTGTCAACAAACTTGCTCAGAACTAGGATGAGTATTTGTTTTTGTTTTTATTGTGGTAAATATATATATAATGAAACATTTCAACATTTTTTTATATGTACAATTCAGTGACATTATGATCATCATGTTCCTCAACTATCATCATTATCCGTTCCCAGGTTTTTCCATCACCCTTAGCAGAAGGTCAATGTCTCTTAAGCAATGAGTCTCCCTTTTCCGTTCCCTCCCACCTGCCCATCATAACCACTCATACACTTCAGTCTCTGTCTGAAAAACCCTGTTGCAGTCAAGTCAGTTCCAAATGATGATGACCCAAGTGTTACAGAGTAGAACTGGTCCTTAGGGATTTCCTGGCTGAACTATTTACCAAAGCAGATCACCAAGCTTTTTTTCTGTGGTACCACTGGGTGGTTTTGAATGACTAAATTTATATTAGTTGTTGTTGTGTTGTTGTTATGTGCCGTCAAGTCAGACCTGACTCATAGCACCCCCTCCTTGGGTTTCCGAGGCAGTATTACTACAGAGGGGGAGGCCTTCAAAGAGATGGATTGACACGGTGGCTGCGATAATGGGCTCAAGCATAGCAGGGATTGTGGGGCTGGCGCGGGATCGGGCAGTGTTTCGTTCTGCCGTGCATGGGGTCGCTATGAGTCGGAAATGACTCGAGGGCACTTAGCAACAACAACAAAAACAACATTACTACGGAAGTAGATTCCTCCATCTTCCTTCGAGGAGTGGCTGGTGGGTTTGAACCTTTAGCTTTCACCACCCAGGAACCTAAAAAAAGAAAAAATAAATAAAATACACTCTATATACTTGCCCATTTTAGATATTTCATATAATTGGAGTTGTATAATATTTGTCCTTTGAGACTGACTTATTTCATGCATCATGTTTTCAAGATTCATCCATGTCAAGGCATGAATCAGATCTTCATTCTTCCTTATGGTTGAGTAATACTCCACTGTACTTATGTACAACATTTTCTTTACCCATTCATTTGTTATTGGACATGGATAATTTTAATGAAGAGAATCAAGTAGTAACTAATGATTCCCTACCAAAAGGGGAATTTTCGACAATTATGTGTGTATTATTTTCTTTTTAACATTTATATTTCTATAAATTCATGTGGGAAATTTATCTACTAATGTTCTAAATAAGGGTAATGAATATTTTAATGAAGTTTAATTCAAATGTTTCTGTCAATCCTGGTTTCTGCCTCAGTCAGGAACACCAGTGTTAGAGGCATCTCCCCTGTGGTGTAGTTACAAATTGGTGTTATTATTAAGACATGACTTCAAGTTCAGGAGTATTCTTCTGTTGATGCTCTTAACTTCAAAGTGGGAACAGTTCTTTACAACTCAGGCATTCAAAGTAATCTTGATAACTATAGATCACTCTTTTATTCAGTGTGGTACCATCAATTAAAATACTAAGAACAAATAGGAAATGAAACTTCTCTCAGCCTTAATCTTTTAGTGGAATTTAGTGTGAGCTCTAAAGTCAGAGTGCCTGGGCTGGAATCCTTGCTCCATTACTTAACAGATATGTGAACTAGTTGGCTTTCTCAGCTTCTCTGTGCCTCCAAATATTTCTGTTTAAAATGTGGATAATGGTAATAGACTTTCAGTAGGACTACATGAAATAATACATGTAGAACGCTTAACACTGGCAGCATACTGATAAATGTTTGAAAACTGGCTCATAGAAAAAAATTCCTGAATTATAGAATTGTCAGTTTTCATGGTGTAATTCTCTCACCATGGTAGATTTCAAGCTTCTGGTGTGATACCACTGAACTCAGACTTGGGAACTCATGTCAGTTGGCTCCTGGAAGGCAGTCTGAGCCAGCTCCAGCACACTGCTATTTTCAACAGTGCCTGGACATAAAAACATTCAAGAAAAACAACTTACTATTCTTATTTGTTGAAGTTTTATAACATTTTATTTATACAATTTGCCATACACTACATGGTCCCATCCAAATGATAGCCAAATAGAACAGACACTAAAGTACTCCCCAAAATCCTGGTACCAACATTATACACCTATGGCACCCCCTGGTCAGTGAAAGAAAGATGCATCAGTTCTACACATCTGTTCTTTCCATGCTTAAGTTAGTCTTCTACCTGTGTTGCTAATACCAAGGTCACAGCAGTCAATAGCAAAACCACCCACTCTCCAACCTGCCATGGTGCTATCCACAGTTCTAACAAATCTCCAGCAGCTCTGTTGATGGGAAAGTAGTCATGAAAGGAAGAGGAGATTTTTGTTGTTGTTGCTGTTATTTCATTTTGTTTTTGAATTATATATTAGGACTTAAATATATGCCTTCAGCAGTTACTCTATTTAGTTCTAAAGCCAAAACTAAAAATAAAAAATGAAAAAAAGAAGAGGAAAGAAAGAAAATTGCTGTGGAGTTTGTTGCTGTTGAGTCGACTGTGACTCATGGTGACCCCGTATGTGTCAAAGTACAACTACAGGTTTTCAAGGACTGACTTTTTGGAAGCAGAAAATTATAAGGGTGTTATTCCAAGATGCCTCTGCATGGACTCTAACCATCAGCCTTTCACTTAGCAACCAAGCGCATTAACCATTTTCACCACCCAGATATTCCTCCAAAACCAAAGGTGTTATTTGCTTAACCAAGTTCAAGATTTCAGTTATTTAATTTATTTTTTTCTTTATAGTGGCCAATTTTTTCAGAAGTGGATGGCCTTCTCCTTCTTCTCAGTCTGTCTTAGTCTGGAAGCTCGACTGAAACCTGTCTACTGGGGGTACCCATACAAGTATTTGAAATACTGGTAGTATAGCTTCTAGCATCATAGCAATGCATAAGCCATTATAGAACAACTAACCGACAGATTATTGGTGGTCAAGAAATCAGACAACATATTGCACTGGGCAAATCTGCTGCAAAAGACCTCTTTAAATTGTTAAACAGCAAAGATGTCACTGACCTAAGCCAAGGTATTTTCAATAGCCACATAAGCATGTGAAAGCTGGACAATGAAAAGGAAGACTGAGGAAGAATTGATTCATTTGAATTGTGGTGTTGGTGAAGATTACTGAAAACACCATGGACTGTCAAAAGAATGAACAAATCTGTGTCAGAAGAAGTACAGCCAGAGTGCTCTTTAGAAGCCAGGATAGCCAGACTTCATTTCATGTACTTTGGTCATGTTATCAGAAGGAATTAGTCTCTGCCAAAGGATATTATGCTTGGTAAAGTAGACAGTCAGCGAAAGAGGGGAAGACATGCAACAAGATAGATTGACACAGTAGCTGTGACAATGGGCTCATGAATAGCAAATATTGTGAGGACGGTGCAGGACCAGACAGTGTTTTGTTCTGTTGTATATAGTGTCTCCAATTCATTGTCACCTAGCAGTTTCAATGTACTGGACTATTTCCAGGAGCTGAGTGGGGAATGAAACCTTCATCTTTTTCATAGCAAAGGAATATTAGGATAGAATCTATTTTCAATGGATGCTATTTTCTCAATTTGAGTAAATCTCAAATCTTAATCACTATCATGAATAAATATTACTTTGATTTGAGCTTGTCTTATTTTACTAAATATAAAAAACAACATTTTCTTTCTGAAAAATGAGGTGGGATGGTGTTTTACTTTTCAGTTATCCTAAAAAGGACAAGTAAACCCACGTAACCTGGACAGTGTGATTCAATCACATAGCCCACTAATCCCCTTATTACCCTACTCCCTTACTCTGGGGTCAGTTTAACATGACTCATACTATAGTGCTATTGACTATAAATATTAAGGTTTTGTGATTAGATTATTTTGAGACAGAAATTTTTCCAGAATAGACAACTATCTCTCTGGTCTCCCTGATTCCTCGATCAAATAATATAATATTGGACAAATAATTAAATATTTCTGGATTTTTATTTCCCCAGTTGTAAAATAAGGAATTTAGAGCAAAATGATATATAAGGATACTTTTAGCTTGTTGTTGTTGCTGTTGTTATGTGCCCTCAAGTTGGCCCCAACTCATAGCGACCCCTCCATGGGTTGCCGAGGCAGTATCACTATGGAAGTAGATTGCCCGACCTTCCTTCCGAGGATTGGCTGGTGGGTTTGAACCACCAGCATTCTGGTTAGCAGTCAAGCGCCTTAGGCACTATGCTACTAGAGCCCCTACTTTTAGCTTAAACTAATATATTTTCAAATATATTATCAAGTCAAAATGCTGAATACAGAAAACACCCCAACATTTTGGTGCCACATAGCATCAAGAAACCCTATCTTTAAGAGACCACTTTTCTTTTTTTTCCTTGAACCTTTATAGTTGAATGAGAATAGTCCTTAATGTCAGAAAAATCTTTTTTAGAATTCTGACTCTTCCATTCATTGTCAATTGACTTTGGACAAATAGCCTCTTTATCTTAGCTTTTTTTTTTTTTTTTCCTCATTGCAAAGTTTAGAATCACATTGCCCAAAAAAAAAAAAATTTAGTCTTTGGGTTCTGAAATCACCTAGCTTGACCTTTACTAGATTGCTGGGGATTTCCACTCATTCTGACATTTACCAGGATTGATTAGGGGATCCCATCTTGTAATTGATATAACTTCAAAACACAGAAGCTCAGATGGGGCCTCCTGCTCACTCACAGCCAGGAGGCGAGAATTCATTTGGACATGAGAGCCCTGTGCTACAACCCTCTCAGATCAGGTAAACCTGAGATTGTATTAAAGGCAAATATTGTGATAGTATCAATGTGTGGACCTGAATGGTGGCAGCAGAGTGGAAAGGCCAACCCCTGGCTAAGAGCTATAACAATCTGAGAGTTGTGGCACCCCAAGCAGGGGGCCACTTACAGGGGAGAGACGATCCAAGAGCTGGACAAGAGGAGCTAAGACCTAGCTGAAAGGAGAAGCCTGTAGTGGGTCTACTGAGTGATGGCACTGAATGTTTTCTATTTGAAAATTCCTGATGGGTAAGAGTAAAATTGGTTTTCAGTAAGGGTTAGCAGGTACCCTTTGAAACATGAGGTCTCCTTTTATATGTTGAGCATATTGGGACCCTCCCTGAACCTCTCCCTATACATATCTTTGTTTCTGTTCATATGCTCTTTCTCTATCTTTGTTTGCAATGAATTCTCCAACTCAACAGAGAAAGAATTCTATCAGGGGAATGGATGGTGGCAGTAATGGTGAGAAGTAGAAGTTGTTGTTAGGTGCCGTCCAGTCAATTTCAACTCATAGGGACCCTATGTAAAACAGAACAAAACACTCCCTGGTCCTGCATCATCCTCACAATCTTTGCTGCGCTCGAGCTCATTGTTACAGACACTGTGTCAATCCATCTTGTTGAGGATCTTCCCCTTTTTCACTGTCCCTCCACTTAATTAAGTATGATATCCTTCCCCAAGGACTGGTCCTTTCTGACAACATGACCAAAGTAGTTGAGATGAAGTCTGGTCATTCTGGCTTCTCAGGAGCATTCTGGCTGCACTTCTTCCAGGGCAGATTTGTAAGTTCTTCTGGAAGTTCACGGTGTTTTCAGTATTCTTTGCCAACACCACAATTTAAAGGCATCAACTCTTCTTTGGTCTTCCTTATTCATTGTCCAGCTTTCATGTACATATGAGGTAATTGAAAATACCATGCTTGGATTAGGCACATATCAGGCTTCAAATAGACATCGTTGCTCTTCAACACTTTAAAGAGGTCTTTTGCAGCAGATTTGCTTAGTGCAATAAGACTTCGTTTCTTGACTGCTGCTTCCATGAATGTTGATTGTTAAAGGATGGAGATATATTTGACCTCAGCCTCATAGGAATCAGTTTTGTGCTGATTTTCTGATCATGGTTATCATTTCACTCATCTGTAAAATTCATTCATTCAATTTTCTTTGAATGCCTTCTCTGTATCAAACACTGAGATGTTAAAAAACACAAAGACTCTGTTCTCATGGAGCTTATATTCTGGTGAATGAATACAGAAATGAAATGAATAAATTCTACATAGTCCCAAATAGTAATAAGGGCTAAGAAGAAAAGTGAATCCAAGAGAGTGAAATAGAGGGTGGTGGGAGTATTATATTTGATTATGGTCAAGAAGGACTTCTCTAAGAAGTTGAAGCAGCGTAAAGCAAGTGATCCCTGAAGTATAAAGCTTGGTGTGTTCAAGCAGGAGCAAAAAATCCACAGTGATTGCAGCAGACTGTGATAGAGACTAACAGAGATAAATTTGGACAAGGTCATGGTGATTTGTGTAGGACATGTGTGTTTTCTATTTGTGTTAACAAATTACCATGGACTTAGCAGCTTAAAATATTATAAATTTATTATCTCATAATTTCTCCATGGGCCAGAAATCAGACACAGCTTAACTATGTCTTCTGCTCAGGGTTTCAAAAGGCTGAATCAAGGTGTTGGCCAGGCTGCATTCTCATCTCAAAAATTAACTAACAAAGTATCTGTTTCCAAGTTCATTTAAGTTATTGTCATAATTTATTTTCTTGCAGTTGTATGACCGAAATCTATTTTCTTATTAGTTCCCAGCTCCTTGAGGCCACACCCAGACCCTTTTCACTTGGCACTCTCCATAGGCAGCTCATAAAATGGAGGCCTATTTGTTTCTTTAAGGCCAAAATTAGAATTTCTCTTCAGAAAGAGCCCCATCTCTCTTCAAATGGACTTCATCTGATTAAATCAAGCACTCCCTTTTGATTAAATCAAAAGCAACTTATCTGAGACTTTGGTAACATTAGCAAGATCCCTTTACCTTTGCCATATAAATTATCCTTATCAAATGAGTGAAATTCCATCATATTCACAGGCCCTGCCACACTTGATGAGTGAGGTTATACAAGATTAATACACCACGGAGCGGGAATCTTGAAGTTTATCTTAGAAATCTGGCTACCTCAGCAAGGTAAGGATCATAGATTTTATACTGAAAAGACAGGAAGTCATAAGATTATTTTGAGCAGAGATAGATATCATTAAGTTTATTTTTCAAAAAGATAACTCTTGCTGTATTGTCAAAAATTTAATGTAGGGCCACAAGAATGGAGGCAGTGAAAAAATTCAGAACCTTGTGCAATAATATTTGAAGGATTTGGCTTGGGCTAATGTGATAGCAATAAGAAGTAGTCAAATATTTCTATATATTTTGAAAGTGGAGCTGGCAGGATCTGATGATGGATTAGATGTGGAATAATAAACATTATATTGTAGGGTTATGAGAATTAACTGAAATAATGTATGCATAAAATAGATAACCAAAAAACAACCAAACTCATTGCCATAGAGGTAAGTCCAACTTACAAGGACCCTCACTGGGTTTCTGAGGCGGTAAATCTTCACAGAAGTCGATTAGCCCATAATCCTTCACAGGGAAGTTAATTCTTAATCAAAAGAGAAGATTTTCTTTACAAACATTTACAGCAAAGAGGCCTGGAACTAAAGCTTTAGAATTTACACCTTTACAGAATTTTTTCCTCATCAACACTGAAGTAACTGAATATTATAAAAGGAACAGTGAAAATTAGGATGTAAAGGAAATTTCATTTTCTTCCTTTCTCACTTTGAAAATTCAGTGTACATTTTTACTCCTTTTGCTTGTTAATCTGACAAGCAGATTTTGCTTGGTTGATAAACACGCAAAAGGGGGGGGGCAGGTTTTTGTTTGGGTGTAAGATCCAAATGCATTTAATTACACTCTTTAATTAAATCTAGCTTATGTCTGGAAGCAATAGGCTATGGTAGAGAAAAACAGCTCCTTTCACTGGTAAGAGATCCTGTGAGAGAGAAAAAAATTATGGTTTCAAGTTTTAGTCTCTGGAGCACCACTAAAGTAGAAGTGGTATGTCAAAGCTGCCATATCCATGGGTCTCCTTGCTCCAGCCAGAGCAATATTTCACAATCTCCATTATGTTTGCATGCAGGAAACTGAGAGAAACAGCCAACTCTCTCCCAAGGGCAAGACTGAAGTTTAATGGGTCTGGTTGTGGAAGCTTTTAGCTCCTGTGTATAAAAGTTTTTAGAAGATCCTACTAATATAATGACTGTAATATACACAGTTCTTACATTTATCCTTTTAGAAACACAGATAATTATAATTTTCAAGATAATACTCATAAAGATAATTTTTCCTGCTGAGTTTTTGCCAAAGAGATCCTCACATTCAGTAATTAAAATATTGCTTGATGACAGATATTGGTTGTCTATGTGGAGACTATGGTACTAAAATTAGGTTTACAGTTAGGGAAGAGGTAGAAAATACTTGGGTGACCAAGCCCATTGCTCATGTCCATAATAATATTACTAAAATTTTCTAGAATAGAGATTAGAAGCCTAGCTGTCTATTAGAATTTTCTGGGTAATTTCAGTATTACCAATGGCAATACCAACTGCACTCCACGAGATGATATTATAATCAGCCTGAGGTAGATTCTGAGCATCAGTAGATTTTAAAATATAAATATAAATGTAAATATAAATATAAATATATATACATAGTATTTATTTATATATAATAAATATGTATATTATATATATATATACACACACACACACACACACATATATGATATGCAGAATAATAGCTCCCAAAGATATCCATGTCCTAATCCCCAAAATTTACAAATATGTTACAGTACATGGAAAAGGGAACTTTGCAGATATGGTTAAGGTTTAAGAGAAAACAAACTAGTTGTCTTTGAGTCAACTCTGACTCACGGTGAGTGTCTGAATAGACCTGCATTCCTCAGCGTATTCAAATTTGTGACCTTCTGGGAACAGATTGTCAGGTTTTTCTTACAATGCACCTCTGGTGGCTTCAAAATGCCAACCTTTTAGCTAGTAGTCAAGCACTTAACCTTTTTCATCACCCAGGAGCTCCTGTGTTAGACGTTACAAACATTAAAATGGGGAAATAATCCTGGATTCTCTCTCTGAGACAGATCTAATCATTCAACCTAATGAGCCCTTCCTAACAGAAGTCAGAGATACTGGACAGAAGAATAGAGAAGCGAGATTCAAAATGTGAGAAGGAGATGTTTCACAGTTACTGGCTTTGAAGATGAAAAAGGGAGACCATGAGCCAAGGAATGTCAGCCCTAGAACTGGGAATAGACCTCAGGTAACATCAGCATGGAAACCTAAACTTCAGTCCTACAATTGAAAGGAAAAGAATTCTGTCAACAGCCTGGATGAGCGAGGAAACCAGTTCTCCCCAGAGCATACAGGAAAGACATGGCCCAGCTGAGACTGTGATTCCAGCCCAGTCAGACTTAGATCAGATTTCTGGCCTACAGAACTATAGGATATTGAATTTATGTTGTTTAAGCTAATAAATAGGTGGCAATTTGTTGCAGCAGCAATAGAAAAAAAAAATAACAGACTTTTAACATTATAATAATTTTAGATTTACAGAAAAATTGCAAATACAGTACAGAGACTTCCAAAACTCAGTTTCCCCTATTGTTAACTTCTTACATCATTAGTATGATACACAGGTCAGAACTAATGAATCAATACTGATATATTATTATTAACTAAAGTTCATCCTTTTCTCAAACTTCCTTAGTTTTTACATGTTGTCCTTCTACTCTGTTCTGTATTCTATCCAGCATACCGTACTACATTTAGTTGTGTCTTCTTAGGTTTCTCTAGGCTGTAACAGTTTTTCAGACATTTCTTGTTTTTGATGTCTTTGACACTTTTGAGGTCATGTATTTTGTAGAATGACCCTCAATTGGGATTTGAATAGTGTTTTTCTGGGATAATGGCTTTGGAGAGAGAAAACCACACAGGTAAATAAAACATCATTTTTATCCATCACATTTAGGGTACGTGCTATCAACAAGACAAAACTATTGATGTTAACCTTGATCACCTGGCTGAGCTGTTGTTTGAAAGTTTTCTCCAATGTAAAATTATTCTTACCAACTTTTCCTCCCACACTAATTGAGAGGAAGTTGCTATGCCTAATCCACAATTAAGGAATGGGAAGGTATACTACCTCTCTTTGAGGGCAGAATAACCACGTGAATTATTTATGGATTATTTGAAGAGCTGCAAGGGAGATTTGTCTTTTTCCCCTCAAAGAAAATCATTCATGAAATAAACATCCATGAATATATATATATATATATATATATATTCATGGATATTTATTTCATATTTATTTTTGGGCTATGATCCAATAATAATTTGTTTTGTTGTTGCTAGGTGCCTTCAAATCATCTTTGACTCATAGTGACCCTATCTATGCACAGCAGAACGAAACACTGCCCAATCCTGTGCCAGCCTCAGAATTCTTGCTATACCTGAGCCCATTGTTGCAGCTACTGTGTCAATACATATCATTGAGGACTTTCCTCTTCTTCTTTGGCCCTCCACTTTACCAAGCATGATATCCTTCTTCAGGGAATGGTTCCTTCTGATAACATGACCAAAGTAGGTGAGACAAAGTCTGGCCATTCTCACTTCCAATGTGTGTTCCAGCTGCACTTCTTCCAGGACAGATTTCTTAGTCCTTTTAGCAAACCATGGTACTCTTAGCATTCTTCTCCAGCACCACAACTCAAAAGCATCAACTCTTCTTCAGTTTCCTCATTCATTTTCTAGCTCTCACATGTGTATGAGGCAATTGAAAATGCCATGGATTACGTTAGGTGAATTTTAGTCAAGGAGACATTTTGGCTCTTCTTCTGTAGAGTTGGATCTGACTTATAGTGACCCTTCTTGGGTTGCCAAGGCAGGATCACTACAGAAGTGGATTGCCCAACCTCTCTTCTGAGGAGTGGCTGGTGGATTTGAACCTCCAGCCTTCTGGTTAGCAGTCAAAAGTCCTAGGCATTACACAACCAGAGCTCCCTCATCACTTGAAACAGGTTTGTTGCAGCAGATTTGCCCAATGCAACATGTCTTCTGATGTCTTGGCTGCTGCTTCCATTGGTGTTTATTGTACAACCAAGTAATATGAAGTCAATGAGAATGTCAATCTTTTCTCCATTTATTATGAAGCTGTTTACTGGACCAGTGGTCAGGATTTTTGTTTTCTTCATATTGAGGTGTAATCCATACTGCATATTATAGTCTTTAATCTTCATCAGTAAGTGCCTCAAGTCATTCTCACTTTCAGCAAGAAAAGCTGTGTCATCTGTGTATTACAGATTGTTAATGATTCTTTCTCCAATCTTGACACCACATTCTTCTTCATATAATCCAGCTTCTCGGATTATTTGGTCAGTGTACAAGTTGAATAAGGATGGTGAAAGGATACAACTTTGACACACTCCCTTCTTGATTTTAAACTATGAAGTATACCCTTGCTCTGTTCAAATGACAGCCTCCTGATCTAAGTACAGGTTCCTGATGAGTACAATCAAGGGTTCTGGAATTCTCATTCTTCTCAATGTTATCCATAATTTGTTATGTTCCACACAATCAGATGTTTTTGCATAATCGAGTAAATATCTTTCTCGTATTCTTTGCTTTCAGCTAAGATCCATCTGACCTGAGGGATGATATCCCTCATTCCGTATCTTCTTCTAAATCTACCTTGCATTTCTGGATGCTCTCTGTCAATATACTGCTGCAACTGTTTTTGAATTATTTTCAGTAAGATTTTACTTCCATGTGATATTAATGACATTGTTTGATAATTTCCACATTCTGTGGGATCACCTCTCTTTGGAATGGGTATAAATATGGATCTCCTCCAGTCAATTGGCCAGGTGGTTGTCTTCCAAAACTCCTGGCATAGCCTAATGAGTGCCTCCAGCAGGGCATCTGTTTGTTGAAATATCTCAATGGGTATTCTTCCTTCAATTCCTGGACCAATTCCTTCACTGCAGCTTTGACTTCTTCCTTCAATACCATTGGTTCTTGATCATATGCCATTTTCTGAAATGGATGAACATTGACCAGTTCTTTTTGGTACAGTCTCTGTATTCCTTCCATCTTATTTTGATGCTTCCTGAATCATTCAATATTTTGCCCACAGAATCTTTCAATATTGCAACTCAAGGCTTAAATTTTTTCTTCAGTTCTTTCAGCTTGATGAATGCCAAATGTGTTCTTCTCTTTCAGTTTTCTAACTCCAAGTCTTTGCACATTTCATTATAGTAATTGGCTTTGTCTTTTTGAGCTGCTCCTTGAAATCTTCTGTTTAGCTCTTTTATCTTGTCATTTCTTCCATTTGCTTTAGCTACTCTCCATTCAAGGGCAAGTTTCAGAGTTTCTTCTGACATCCATTTTGGTCTTTTCTTCCTTTCTTGTCTTTTTTAATGACTTCTTGCTTTCTTCAAGAATTATGTTCTTGATGTCATCCCACAACTCCTCTGGTTTTTGGTCATTGGTGTCCAGTGCATCAATTCTATTCTTTAGATGGTCTCTAAATTCAGGAGGGATATTATCAAGATCAGGAGCTCTGGTGGCATAGTGTCTAGGGCATTTGAATGCTAACCAGAAGGCTGGTGGTTCAAACCCACCAGCCATGCCTCAGAAGGAAGGTTGAGCAATCTCCTTTTGCACTGATACCACCTTGGAAACCCAAGGATGTGTCACTATGAGTCATATCTGACTCTATGGCAGTGAGTTTATTATTAAGACCATATGTGGGTTCTTGTGGAGTTGTTTAATTGCCTTCAACTTCAACTTGAATGTACAGATGAGCAGTTGATGGTCTGTTCCACAATCAGATCCTGGTCTTGTTTTGGCCAAATATATTGAACTTCTTCATCACCTCTTGCCACAGATGTAGTCAATCTGATTCCTGTGTATTCCATCTGGTGAGTCCATGTGTATAGCCTCTGCTTTTGTTGTTGAAAAATGCTATTTGCAATGAATAAGTTGTTGATCTTGCAAAATTCTATCATGCAATCTCCAGTGTTATTTCCATCACTAAGGCCATATTTTCTAACTACTGATAACTCTTCTTTGTTTCCAACTTTAGCATTCTAGTCATCAGTGATAGTCAATACATCTTGACCCCTGAGCCTTGAAGGGAAGGATACAGAAGTAGACTAAACCCCCAAAAGCAGAAGAATTTGAGTGAAAATACCAAAAAAGGAGACATATGGAGCTGCAGTCTGGCAGGGACCTGAGCGTCCCTGATGTCACAAACAGCTTGGTCATTCCCGAGTGGTGGTAAGACCTAAAAATTGACCTAAAATTTAACCTAAAAATCACCCTGCTAGCCAGGGACTCCACAGAGGACTGTGCATGGTGGCTGGGGAATAAACGGAGAAGGTGAAGGGAAAGGTGGGCTGAGCTGCGGACTTTTGCCGGTCTGGAGGTCACCGCCATATTGTAGGTTTAAAAAGTGGCTTGACTGTTTTGGATTTTTAAAGAGACAGTGCTCTCGCAGAATCCTGTAGTGATAGGACTTAGAGAATTAACCTAAAAATCACCTGCAAGCCAGGGACTGCATGGAGGACTGTGTATGGTGGGTGGGGAATAAATGTGGAAGGGGAAGAGAAAGGTGGGCTGAGCTGTGGACTTTTGCCAGTCCAGAGGGTGCCGCCATTTTGAAGGTTTAAAAAGTGGCTTGACTATTTTGGATATTTAAAGAGATAGTGCTCTCACAGATTTCTGGGGCTTAAGATCACGTTCTGCTTTCCAGCAACCCAAGGACACTTGGGGCCTGCAAGACTGAAA
>NW_006921925.1:3094375-3104464 GCF_000298275.1 Orycteropus afer afer | reverse complement strand
AAAAAAAAAAAAAAAAAACAAGGTCTGGCCTCCAGGTATACTCATTTTTACTGGAGTGACATTGCTTCTGGGCCATCTCAGATGATGAAGCAAGGAAATATATCTATTTATTTGTTGCTGTTGTTTTCAGGTGCCTTCAAGTCAGTTCTGACTCATAATGACCCTGTGTAAAACAGGATGAAACATTGCCTGGTCCTGTGTCATCCTCACAGCCATTGCTATGGTTGAACCCATTGTTGCAGCCACTGTGTCAATCCATCTTATTGAGTATACTCCTCTTTTTCCCTGACCCTCCACTTTACCAAGCATGTTGTCCTTCTCCAAGTCCCTCCCGATAACTTGACAAAAGTATGAGAGATAAACTCACCATACTCACTTCTAAGGAGCATTCTGGCTATACTTACTTTAAGACAGATTTGTTTGTTCTTCTGGCAGCCCATGGTATGTATATTCAATATTCTTTGTCAACACCATAATAATAATGCATGGAATTTTTGGTTTTCCCTGTTCATCGTCCAAGTTTCTTATGCTTATGAGACTATTGAAAATATATTAGCTTGGGTTAGGCACACTTTAGTCCTGAAATGAACTTTTCTTTTTTTGTTAACACTTCCAAGAGGTTCTTTTCAGCAGGTTTACCCAATGCAATAAGTTGTTTGATTTCTTCACTGCTGCTTCCATGGGTATTGATTGTGGATATAAGTAAAATGAAATCCTTGATAATTTCAATCTTTTCTCTGTTGATCATGATGTTGCTTATTGATCCAGTTGTGAGGATTTTTGTTTTCTATATGTTGAGTTGCAATACGTAGTGAAGGTTGTAATATTTGATCATCATCAGTAAGTGCTTCCAGTACTGTTTGTTTTCAGCAAGCAAGGTTGTGTTACCTGCCTATTGGAGGTTTTTAATTAGTTTTCCTCTGAGGCTGAAGCTGTGTTCATCTTCATATAGTCTACATTTTCAGATTATTTTTTCAGCATAGAGATTGAATAAATATGGGGAAAGGATACAACCCTGACACACACTTTCTTGATTTTAAACCACCCAGGATCTCCTTGTTCTGTTCAAATGACTGCCTCTTGGTCTATCTACAGGTTTCCCATGAACACCATTAAATGTTCTAGAATTCTTACTCTTTGCAAAATTATCCACAATTTGTTATGATCTATACATGTTAATGATTTTGCATAGTAAATAAAATGCAGTAAACATTTTTCTGTTATTATCTACTTTCAGCCAAGATCCATCTGATATCAGCAATGATATAATTCATTCCACATCCTCTTCCGAATCCAGCTTGAATTTCTGGCAGTGCTATATCCACATACCATTGCAAACATTTTTTAATTATCTTCAGCAAAACTTTACTTGCATGTGATATTAATGATATTGTCCAATATTTTAAACATTGTGCTGCATCTCCTTTCTTTGGAATGGCCACAAATAAGGAAATATGGATGACTTCCAGTTGGTTGGCCTGGTAGCTATCTTCAATTTTTTTTTGGCATAGACAAGTTAGCATCTCCAGTGTGGCATCCATTTGTTGAAACATTGCAATAGTACTCTGTCAATTCCTGGAATCTTGTTTTTCACCTATACCCTCAGTGAAGATTCACTTTATTCCTTAAATACCATCAGTTCTTGGTCATACGCTTCCTCCCAAAATGGCTGAATATTAATCAATTCTTTTTTGGTACAGTGACCTGTGTGTACACCTTCCATCTTCATTTGATGTGTTGCACATCATTCAATATTTGGCCCACAGAATCTTTCAATAATGCAACTCGAAGCTGGATTTTTTTTTTTTTTCCATTCTTTCAGCTTAAGAAATGCTGAGCATGTTTTTCCCTTTGATTTTTGGTTTTCTAACTCTAGGTCTTTGAATATTTCATTACAATACTTTACTTTGTCTTCCTGTGCCACCCTTTGAAATCTTTGTTCAGCTATTTTACTTCATCATTTCTTCCATTCTCTTTAGCTGCTCTACATTCTACAGCACGTTTCAGAGTCCTTTTTGACACCCATTTTGACAATTTCTTTCTTTCCTTTTTTTAAAATGAATTTTTGCTTTATTTATGATGTCCTTGATGAGAGCCCATAAATTATCTGATCTTTGGTCATTACTGTTCAGTTTGTCAAATCTATTATTTTGGAATATACTGAAGGTTGTGCTTTGGCTCTCATGGAATTGTTTTAATTTCCTTCAGCTTCAATTTGAACTTGCATGTGAGCAAGTGATGGTCTGCTCTGCATTTGGACTGTGGCTTTGGTGTAACTGGTGATATTGAGCTTCTCCATTGTCTCTTTCCACAAATGTAGTCAATTTGATTCCTGTGTATTCTGTCTGATGAGGACCATGTGAATAATTGCCATTTATGTTGTTTGAAAAATGTGTTTACAATGAATAAGTCATTAGCCTTGCAAAATTCTGTCATGGGATCTCCTGTACCATTTCCATCACTAAGTCCATATTTTCCAGCAACTGATTCTTCCAAAGAATGGGGAAAGAAGAATCAGTATGTTTTCATAGTAACCCATATGCATACAGATACACACACACACACACACACACACACACATATGGTAAACTTGAGCTCATAATGATGTCTCCAAATATAACCAAGTATCACATGGATAATTCTAATCTTCATCAATGCTTGCCTATAACTTTGTATTTGAACAGTGATATACATGGCTCCCACTATCTTCTATCAATTCACTTGTTCCAATGAAGTATATATGTGCAGTGGTTTCAGAATTGAAACCATGGCAAAAAAACAACTGGAAACAAATTTACTAACTAGAGTACAGTGCTTACATACAATTCCTTTCCCTTTATTTCTATAATTAAAATTCATTTCTCAAGTTACTTGGATCAAAACTTTTCCCCCACACCCTCCGTGAGGTTCTTTCATGTATTTGTAATAGAGTTAAATTATTTTATCTCATTCTGCATTCCATCCTGTGATCACTGACCTCCTAAATGATTTAAAATTTGCATAATTAAGGTTTATTCTTTATGCTCTAAAGTTCTACGGGTTTTCATTTATCATAGTGCAATGTATCCACCATGACTCTATCATGCCACTCTAAAGAATTCTCTGTGCTTCATCTATTCAACTCTCTCCCTTCTGCAAACCTTGGTAATCACTGATCTGTTTTCTGGCATCTCTACTGTTTTGCTTTTTACAAAACATCATATAAATGGAATCATACAGTATCTCCCTTTTCAGACTGACTCTTTCACTTAACTCAACTTACTGCTGTCGAGTCGGAACTGACTCGTAACAACCCCTCCTCGGGTTTCCAAGGCAGTATCACTATGGAAGTAGATTGCCCAAACTTCCTTCCGAGGAGTGGCTGGTGGGTTTGAACCACCAGCCTTCTGGTTAGCAGTCAAATGCCTTAGGCACTATACTACTTAAAAAAAAAAAAAAAAAGTTCCTACTTTTTTACTTAGCAACATGAATTTAAGGTTCATCTATGTGTTTTCATGTTTGGATATGTGACCCTTTATTTTAAAATTTTATTGTGGTAAAATATATGTAACAAAAATTTTGCCATTTATACAGTTTTTTTTTTTTTTTCTTATGGAATTAGGTGTTTAGTGAAGTAGTAATCTACACATAAGGTTTGGAGCAAACAATGAAAAGGAAGTCGATTTTTTAATACAATCTCTTCCTTCTGCAGTCCCTGATAAAACAAGCATCTTAACACCTTTCTCCTATAATTATTATCATTACTTCATTTTTTAAATTGGAATTAATGCCTATGCCAGCTCAAGCAAAGAGACCGCATCCTACAGTGTTTTTCTGGGTTCTCAGTTCTCCCCAAGATGTAGGATTTGGCATGATACAAACCCATAATATGGGAAATGATAGCAGAAAACAAGAAGGATCACATAGCTCCCTCTTGCAGCCAATGAAAAGAAGTTTAAAAAGACATTGGTTTCCCATAATTAGATTTTGTTTTACTTGTACAGTGTCAAATTGTGGTTCTCACTTTTTTTACTATCAACATCTTTTTTTTTTCTTTCTTTTTTTTGGTGATTATAATAAATTGTGTTTATTGTTTATTGATTTTTTAAATTGTTTTAATTATTTTTATTTTTGTAGTGTTTCTTTCCTTACCCACCACCACCCTTGGTAACCAACAAAGAAATTTTCCTTCAATATATAAACCTTTCCTTGACTTTTTAAAATAATGAACTAATACAATATTTGTCCTTCTGTGATTGACTTATTTCACTCAACATAATGTCCTCCAAGTTAATCCACGTTATGTGGTGTTTTGCAGATTCTACACTATATTTTAGTGTTGCATAAATGTGTGTATGTATCATAGTTTGGTTATCCATTCTTCTCTTAATAGGCATTTAGGTTGCATTTAAACAGTTTTTAAGTGTACAATTTAATGACATGAATTATATTTATCATGTTGTGTTACTGTTACCACTATTCATTTCCAAAAATTTACAACAGCCCAAATAGAAACTCAGTACCACTTCAGCAATAACTCCCATTCCCTCATCTCCAAGCCCCTGGTAACCACAAATAAACTTTTGTATCTATATGTTTTATGGCTCTACATATTTCATATAAATGAGATCATATAATATTTGTCCTTTTGTATCTGATTTATTTCATTTAGCATAATGTTTTCAAGGTTTATCTATGTTTTTGTATGCATCGGAATTTCATTTCTCTTTGTGGCTGAAAAACTCTGTTGTATGGATGAACCACGTTTTGTTTATCAACTCATCTATGGAATGGCACTTGGATTGTTTCCACCTTTTTTGGTTATTGTGTGTACAAGACTGTGCTTTCAATTTTCCTAGAATAGAAGTTGCTGGGTTATATGGCCATTCTATATTTTACTTCTTTTAGGAAGCACCAATCTGTTTTCCATAATGGCTACACCATTTTACATTCCCACACATTTCTTTTCTTTTAATGCATTTTATTGAAATATAATTTAAATACAGTGAAATACACAAAACTAAAGTGACATGGGTCAATGTATTTTTTTTTTTTTGCAGTGTTCTCTTCCCACCCCTCCTGCTGTTGACAACCAGCAAAGAAAGTTTCCCTCCATATGTAAAGCTTTCCTTGACCCTCCTCAACAATGAACTAATACTATATTTTTCCTTCTGTGATAGACTTATTTCACTCAGCATAATGTTCTCTAAGTTCATCCATATTATGTGGTGTTTTGCAGACTCTACATTATTCTTTAGTGCTGCATAGCTTTCCATTATGTGTATGTACCATAGTTTGGTCATCCACTCTTCTGCTATAAATCTTAGAGATAATTCCCTTGCCAGATAGGTAATTGTCAGCAAGTATGAATTTGTTGCTGTCATTTTTGTTATGTGCTTTTCCTTGTGTCAATTTCTTTGTTTCATATAATCTTCTATGCTGAGCTTATTTTGTTTATGAATCGTGTTATCACTTCTTTCATTGCTATTATTTTAGTATTTGGTGAATATTTATGCTAGTCCTCTTTTTTGACATGAAGTTTTATCACTTTTCTTTGAGGTTACCCTGTAACTTACAGTTTTCTTCCCAGGGTTAGAACAGTCTGTTCTATCTTATAGTTGTTGTCTTGACTTCCCTACAATCCAAGAGTTCTGTAACAACACAATTTTTTCCCTCTATTTGGTCTGTAGTGGTCCTCATTTGTCAATTGATGTCTCTGCTTCCCTGTTTACAATTTCGTAGGTTTATTTACTTTGGATACTTCCATGGCTGGGTTGGTTTCTGGGTTATATCATCATGTGTGTTAATAGTTGTTGTTGGCTGTTGTTGCTTCTGTCTAAAGGGCACCCTTTAGCATCTCCTGTAATTTCTTTCTTTTTTCTTAATTTCTGCTTATCTGAAAATGTCCTAATTTCACCGTCATATTTGAGGGACAATTTTGCTGGGCACATAATTCTTAGTTGGAAATTTTTCTCTTTCAGGGTTTTATATATACCATCCCGTTGTCTTCTTGCTGCATGGTGTCTCTTAAGAAACCCAAGCTTAGTCTTATTGGTTGCCCCTTGTAGGTAACTTTTGTTTTTCCTATGCCGCTCTCATGATTCTTTCTTTGTCTTTGGTTTTGGTAAGTCTGATGATGATATATCTTGGTGATTTTCTTTTGGGGTCTATCCTGTTTGGGGTTCATTGGACTTCCTGAATGGATATATTCTCATCTTTCATCATAGCAGGAAAATTCTCTTCCAACAAATCTTTGACAGTTTTCTCTGTGGTTTTACTTGTATCTTCCTGTTCTGGGATTCTGATCACACGTAGGTTTCTCCTTTGATGGTATGCCACATGAACTTAGGCTTTCTTCATTTTGTTTTTCTCTTTTTTCTGATTTATCCCTTTTCAAAGAAGTGTTCAGGTATTTGCCTTCAATATCCCTAATTCTATCTTCTATTGATTCAATTCTGCTCATTGGCCCATTCAATGTCTTATTTATTTCTGAAAATTTAGTATTAATATTTTGGATTTCTGTGTGTAGATTTTGTATCATTTCTAATTTTTCATTTATTTTGTCATTTTGTTCTTGTATTGTCTTTTGAAATTGTAGGGTTTTCTCTGTGTTTTTCTTGATCCATCTTTCAATTCATTGAAGATACCTAAATATAATTCTTTCGAATTCCTTGTCAGGGAGTTCCAATGCTGCATCTTCCTCAGGGATGTTTTGGGTCTGTATCCTGATCCTTTGTTTCTCCTGCTTTATCTTGCTTCTTTGTGTGGACTGTGATGCTCTGTTGTCTCTGAGGCATTATGACTTTTTTGTGTTTATATTTAATTGGTGATTGTATGCTGGAGTGACTTGCCCATGATTTTTGTTTTCTTTGTTTTGTTTGTATGTTATCTACGCAAGCAGGGTATTGTGCTGTGCTCCTCTATTTGCTAGTGGGCAGCACTTGTAACTCACCACCTGTCTCCTTTCCTGTTGTAATCCTCTCATATGTCCCTGTCGCCCATGGTAAACAGAGCCTATTCCTAGGTCTCTGGAATATGAATGATGATGCTATCACTTTAAAATTCAAAATGGTTGCCACTTGTAAACATTCAAAATGGCTGTGCCCTCGGTCACTTTAAATATCCAAAATGGCCACCATTTGTAAACATTTAAAACGGCTGCACCCTTGATCACTTTAAATACCCAAAATGACTGCCACATGTAAACAATCAAAATGGCTGTGCCCTCTGGACAGTGGAAAGTCAACAGCTCAGTTTGTCTCCCACCTTGCTGTTTCCCTTCCTAGACATAGGCCACCAGCACAGTTGTCCCTGCAACCCTTGGTGACCAGGGCTGATCTTTAGGTCAATTCTCAGGTCCCAACACCACTTGGAAATATTCAGGCTTTTGGTCCCATCAGAGTAGCTGACAGTCTGCAGCTCTGACCATCTCTGTATTCACTGTTTTCGTTCAAGTTTTTCCACTAGTTGGTACCTAATCCACTTCTGTATCGTTCCTTTCTAAGCTCAGGGCTCCAGGATTATCTTCTGTATCTCTTTCAATTGGTATTTCTTTTCTTTGTTGAAGAGGGTCTGTATCACTTGTCTGCCTAATCCTCCCTCTTACCAGAAGTCCCCCACACATTTCTTTTTAATTGCTGGGTAATATTCAGTTGTATGTATATACCACAGTTTGCGAATGCATTCATCTATTGAAAGGCATCTTGGTTGTTTCTATTTTTTAGCAATTTGAAATATTTTCTGATGGTTCTTTAGGCTTTTTGATATAGAAAATTACATTACATGTGAATAAAGACAATATTATTTCTTCCTTTACAATCTGCATGCATTTTATTTATTTATTTTGTCTAATTATACTAATTAGGACTTCTAGTAAGGTGATAAATGGACATGGTGAGAAAGAAAAACTTTGCTTTCTTTCTAATCTTAAAAAGAATGCATTTGGTCTCAACAACGACATGTTATTTCTAAATTTTTCATTTATTCCCTTTATTAGGTCAATGAATGTTCCTTCTATTCATATTATTTTGAGAATCTTTATCATGAATGAGTGTTGAATACTTTATAATACTTTTGTTCCTCTATTGATATTATCATGTGATTTCTTATTCAAGGTGTTAACATGATCAATTACACTGATTAACAACATTTTAGCAAATCTTATATTCCAGAAATGAATCCCAATTAATTGAGATGTATCATCCTTTTTATAGATTTCTAGATTCAAGGATTGCTGGTTAAGTATTTTGACAACTTTGTGCATGTGAAATATCATTCATATGAAACATGGACATACTCTATCTAATTTTAGTAGTAAGGTAATTTTGTTGTTGCTAGGTGCCATCAAGTCATCTCTGACTCATAGCAACCTTATGTATGGCAGAATGAAACACTGCCTGGTCCTGTGCCAGCTCCACTATCCTTGGTATACCTGAGCCCATCATTGTAAACACTGGGCCAATCCATCTTATAGAGGGTCTTCCCCTTTTTCGTTGATCTTGCACTTTACCCAGCATTATATCCTTCTCCAGGTAATTGTCCCTTCTTACAACATGAACAAAGTAGGTGAGATGGAGTCTGGCCATTCTTGCTTCCAAGGAGCATTCTGGCTGCACTTCTTCCAGAACAAATTTGTTAGCTCTTTTAGCAGTCCATGGTACTTTTAGCATTCTTTGCCAACACCACAACTCAAAAGCATAGATTCTTCTTTAGGTTTCCTTATTCATTTAGGTAATTTTGGCCTTATGTAATTAGATGGGAAGTATCCACTCTGTATCTATATTCCAGAGGAGATTGTGAATAATTGCTATTATTTTTCCATAAGTAGTTCAATTCACCACTGCAGCTATCTGGGCCTGGTTCATCTGTTATCCTTCCTCCTTCTTTCTCTCCCCTCTGTCTGTTTCTTTCCTTCTTTCTTTCTGTGATATCCAATGTAAGCAAGAAAAAGACTCACCACGCTCACTTAAAAGGAATATTCTGGTGTGTTCCTTTCAAGACACATTTCTTTGTTCTTTTGACAGTACACATTATATTCAATATCTTCACTAACTCTGCAATTCAAAAGCATCAATTCTTCTTCTCTCTACCTTTCCACTATTGCCCTTTTGCGTGCATATGAGAAGAAATGTGTATGGCTTGCATCAGGAGCACATGAACCATCAAAGCGGCATCTTTGCTTTTTTGAAACTTTAAAAAAGTCTTTTGGAGCAGATTTGCTCAATGGAATATGTCACTTGATTTTTTGACCTATGCTTCCATGTTCATTGATTATTGATTGAAAAAGAATGAAATTTTTGACAAGTTAAATTTCTTTACCATTTATCATGATGTTGTTCATTGCTCCAGTTGTGACTTTTATTTTTAAGTGTTGTTGTTGTTATGTGCTGCTGGGTCGAACCCAACTCATAGCAACCCCTCCTTGGGTTTCCGAGGCAGTATCACTACAGAAGTAGATTCCCCATCTTTCTTCCAAGGAGTGGCTGGTGGTTTTTTTTTTTAAGTAGATGTAGTTATTCGGGTTATCTATTTCTCCTTGAGCAGTTTTCATAATTTGTATCATCTTACAAAGAGTTTGTCCACTGCATCTAAATTATCAAATTTGGAGGACTAGATTTGTTTGTACTATTTTCTCATTGTCATTTAAATTTCTATGAAATAAGTAGTTATGTCCCCTCTATCATTTCCAATAATGATCATTTGTTTCTTCTCTCTTTTTCATTTGGTTAGTATGACTAGCCCACCAGCTGCTTCATGGAAGAAAGATGAAACAATCTACTTCTATAAGGACTTACAGTTTTGGAAGCCCAGTGGGGGTAGCTATAAGTTGGAATCAAGTCAATGGTAGTGACTTTCGTTTGGTTTGAGTATGACTAGAGGTTTAGCAATTTTTTGATCTTTATGAAGAAACAGATGTACACCTTCAAATAAGGTTATTTTTTTTCTATTGTTTTCATAATTTCATTTTCCTTGATTTTTGTTTTAATTTTCATTATTTCTTGCTTCTGTTTGTCTTATATTATTGGCTATTTTTTTTAAGTTTCTTTCTTTCTAAGTTTCCTAAATTGAAAGCTTAGATTATTGACTTTAGATATTTTGTCTTTTGTAATA
>NW_006921925.1:3092323-3093570 GCF_000298275.1 Orycteropus afer afer | reverse complement strand
TTAGTTCTGATATTCTAGTTTAATTTAGATGGTTTCTATTATGTTAAGTGTGTTAAGGTGTATTTTATTGTCAGTATGTAATCTATCTTGTTGAATATTTCATGTGAGCTTGAGAAGAATGTGCATTTTGCTACATTGAACAAAACCAAAAAATCGAAACAAAACTCACTGCTATTGAGTTGCTTCCAACTCATAGCAACCCCATTGAGTTTCTGAGGCAGTAAATGTTTATGGAAGTAGATTTTCCCATCTTCTTTCCATGGAGTGGCTGGTAGGTTTGAACTTACTACCTTCTGGTTAGCAGTCAGATGCCTTAGCTGTTACACCACCAGAGCATAATGTATAAATGTCAGTTAGATCAAGTTGATTGATAATATTGTTCAGGACACCTAAATCTTTATTGATTTTAATCCCAATTTATCTATAAGTTTCTTGTAGAGAGGTGTTGAAATTTCAATAGTAAATTTATTTCTCTTTTCAGTCCTCCCAGTTTTTCCTCCTGAATTTTTGTATTCTGTTTTTAGGCACATACATGTTTAGGATTGCCATGTCTTTTTGGAGTGATGAACCCTTTACCATTATGTAGAATCCCTATTTTGCCCTGATAACCGCCCATAATCCATTACCAGCTCTATCTCTATCTTTCTTTGATTAATGTTAGCAATAATAATAAACATTAATATACAGGTAGCTAAGATACATAGGTAGACAAGTAGCATAATAAGGTATGTCTAGGCAAAAGACAATATGCCAAAGAGAGAAAAAAGAAAAAGACAAACAATGGAACGCATAAAGATTGATATCCTCTGCATTAATCAGCTGAAATGGACTGGTTTTGGCCATTTTGAATCAGATAACCATGTGATCTACTATGCTGGTAATGACATTTTGAAGAGGAATGGTGTGGCATTCATCATCACAAAGGATGTTTCAAGATCTGTCCTTAAGTACAGTGCTGTCAGTGATAGATAATATCCATATGGTTACAAAGGTTGTATTCTTTCCCCACACTTATTAAATCTATATGCTGAGCAAATAATCCAATAAGCTGTATTATATGAAGAAAAATGTGGCATCAGGTTTGGAGGAAGAATCGTTAACAACCTGAGATATGCAGAGAATATAACTTTGCTTGCTGAAAGTGAGGATGACTTGATGCATTTACTGATGAAGTTTGAAGAATACAGTCTGCAGTATGGATTACATCTCAATATAAAGAAAACATAAATCCTCACAACTGGACCAAT
>NW_006921925.1:3090006-3092033 GCF_000298275.1 Orycteropus afer afer | reverse complement strand
AAGAAGAGTTGATGTTTTTGAGTTGTGGTGCTAGCAAAGAATGCTGAAAGTACCATGGACTGCTAAAAGAGCTAACAGATCTGTCCTGGAGGAAGTGGACCTGAAATGCTCCTTGGAAGCGAGAATGGCCAAACTTCGTCTCACCTATTTTGGTCATGTTGTCAGAAGGGACAATTCCTTGGAGAAGGATGTCATGCTTGGTAGGGTGGAGGGTCGATGAAAAAGGGGGAGGCCTTCAACGAGATAGATTGACATGGTGGCTGTGATGATGGGCTCAAGTACAGCAGGGATCATGGAGCTGGAGTGGAATCAGGCAGTGTTTCCTTCTGCTGTGCATGGAGTCGCTGTGGGTCAGAAACTACTCGACAGCACCTGACAACAACAACAACAATAAAAACAATAACAATATGACTAAACACAAAAAGGAAAAATAATAAACTAAAGAAATCTAAAAGTCCTCTTAGGTGCAAGTCCAAATAGAAAGAGCTACAGAGAGTCATGGACGTACATACAAAGACTCAGCTCCACATATACAGCCTGACTCACAAGTCACTTCCTCTATGGAGGGGATTAATTTTTACTTATTTATTTTTATACATTGCTCTAAAACTTCATTATTTCTTCAGTTTTGAGGGCTCACTGTCTTTATTTTGTTCTGTTCCCTAACCCTCAGCATGTCCTTCCTCAAAGGAAAAGAAGTCCCAACAAGCGGCCTTGGCATGTGGAAAGGACTGGATCAAAGACACTTTGCTTTGATGAAGTATCCTGGAAGTAGGAAAAAGAAAAAAGAAGAAAAGGATATGTGTTCATGGATTAATGTATTTCTACTTCAGAACTTTTTGATACTACTAAATAGACCTTCTTTGTCCTGTTGTTTGTTTGCTAAAATCTTGTGCACTGATCCCAGGGCACTCATCTTTGAGATGATGAATGGGTATGCAAAGATAGGTAGAAGGTAGATGCACAGGTGAGTCAGAATAGAACATTCCACCTATGTGCCCTGGGGAATCAGTCACAGGTGTGTAGGGACAGAGATCACTTTGACCCTTCTGTCAGGGCCTAGGATGGCTGGAGCCAGAGGCCAGTTGCTTTTGGTTGAAAAGAGCCTCATCTCTATACCTGAAGGCATTCCACAATTATAGTCATTTTCTTTGCATGCCATCATGTGAAAAAAGTTGGAAAGAACTGCTTGGAGAACAGTTAGTTTAGAAGCATTCCAAAAAGATGGCTGCATTATGCCAAAATATGTTTGGTGCCCTAGGAATTTAATGTGATGGGAAATAGAGAAATTTTCCAAATTTCTGCCACTGATTCAGTGTGTCGTAGTTACTTCATGCTACTATAATAGAAGTACCACAAATAGGTATCATTAAAGAACAGAATTTTAATTTTCTAACAGTTCAGGAAGCTAGACATTCAAATTCAGGATATGGTTTTAATGGGAAGTTCTGTTGCCATCGAGTCAATTCTGGCTCATAGAGACCCTATAGGACAGAATAGATCTGCCACGTAGGACTTCCAAGGCTGTATCTTTTATGCAAGCAGACACTCACATCTTTATCCTTCAGAGCAGCTGGTGCATTTGAACCACTGACCTTTTAGTCAGCTGAGTGTTTTAACCACTGCACCACCAGTGTGCCTTCAGCTTCTAGTAACTACAGAAATCCTTGGTATTCTTGAGTTTGTAGATACATCTGCCCTGTGTCTGTATTCAGAAATCATTTTCCCTATGTATGTCTCTATGTCTATTCTCATTTTATAATTAGAAAGGATTAGAGTTAGGATACATCCATTGCTGTATGACTTTATTAATATAAGAAAATAAAACCCCTATTTCCAAACATTGTCATATCTACATATTCAGGGATGAAGATTTTACTAGATATTTTGTTGTTGTTATGTGCCATTGAGTCAGACCCAACTCATAGGGACCCTTCCTTGGGTTTCTGAGGCGGTATCACTACAGAAGTAGATTGCCCAGTCTTCCTTCCAAGGAGTGGCTGGTGGGTTTGAACTGCCAGCCTTCT
>NW_006921925.1:3087554-3089906 GCF_000298275.1 Orycteropus afer afer | reverse complement strand
AATTTAATCTATCTTTTCTAAATTATTACTATGCCTCTACCCAAAATAACTTATTTCTTAAACCACATTCATATCCTGAATGATCTCCCAGTAAAAAGTGAAGAAATATGAACAGTTAAAAAAGAAAGAAAGGAAATGGATTTTAAATTTTGAAAAGGTAATTGACAATTAAAACTACACCAAAATACCACTTTTCACCTGACTGATCAGCAGACATCAAAATGTGTGATCACACACTGTGTTGGGGAGAATGTGGCTGGTGAGAGAACAAACTATTAGAATCTCTTTAGAGGATGACTGGGACTATCTAAGTTATCAGTATTTACCCTCAATATCTACTTACTCATGTGCAAAATAACCTACATAAGACTATTAACCTGTATTATCTTTAATGGCAAAATTTATTGAAAATAATCTAAATGACCATCCACAAATTACAATATGTCCAGGCAACAGAATTTTGTCATGTACCATAATTAAGAATTAAGAGGCACCTAAAAAAAAAATAAACACCAAGATAGTATAAGTGGTAAAAGTGAGAAAGTACCAAAAGGTGTAGAGTACAATAACATTTGTATGGAGAGAGGGTATTTATTTATAATTGCTTGATAGAGCCCTGGAAAAATTCACAATAAACTAGGAACAGTGGTGGTCTCCAGGGAGGAAAACTGAGTGACTGAGGAAATAGGTACCATGAGCATGGGCTGCCTATTCAAAAATACGTAAACATACAAGTAATAAATGATACTTTTGAAATCACAACATTGCCCCAGTTTTGCTTCTTTAACAGTCTCCTATCAAGGCTGAATTCTCAGAGTTCATCAAAGTTTATAAGTACAGTAAAAGTGGGAGGATGAAAACTACACCCAAGTAGGGTTAGCTGAAGGGGGTAAAGGGTGATGAAGCACTCCAGCGGAGAGCAGGGCACAGTGTGAAACCACTACAATGGAGTACAATGGAGTACAAAGCACTGAGCTGGAAGGCAACTTATGTGTTTGAAGAATGAGAAGGCGTATGTGTGGCACAAGTGTAAAAGAGACCAGTAAGATAAAAGGGTTATCTAAATTAGTTTTTACTCTGAGATAAGAAGGCTAGAAGCTCTGCTGAAATCTGTTCAGCATCATGCAAACCACTAAAACCTACCACCATTGAGTTGATTCTGACTCATAGCAACTCTATAGAACAGAGTAAACTGCTCCACAGGTTTCCAAGGCTGTAATTTTTATGGAAGCAGATTGCCTCACCTTTCCTGACTGTGGAGTGACCAGTGGGTTCAAACTACTGACATTTTGGTTAGCAGCCAAATGCTTTAATCACCCCACTCCCAGAACATGATAACAACATGTACTTCTCCACTGGTAGCTGGGTGGCAAGAGGTGCAACAGTCAGAAATCAAGCCCGGATCTCCCATATGGAAGGTAAGAATTCTAATACCGAATGACCAGTGCCTCTAGAATATCCTATATTACCTCTAGTCCCTTTCTTTTTTTCCTTTTCCTTTTTGATTTTTAATGATTTCTTAGAAGGCTGATCACTCCTACCCCTTCATACTGAGGACCCTTTCCTATTTTAAGGAAGTTTCTCTACTGATTTTTCACTGCCCACAATCCCACTTAGAGGTGTCTGTACCCTGTTTTAACTAGCACAGTAGCTTCCAGCTCTACCCTAAACTTCAAATGAGTTGGCTTCATCCCTAGGACTCATCCACAATTAAAAGACTACCAATTGCAGAGTATATAAAATGCTGCTGTTTTTAGCAGCTGTTGAGATGGCACTTGGGGGATACATTTCAATCCACAACACAATTATTTTGAGTAAATCACTTAACATTTCTGGGTTTCTGTAAATGAGAGAGCAAGAATAGATAATCTTTGAGGTTCTAATGATCTTTGACAGAACAGGGTTACAGGTGAGGAGAGACAACTCAGGGACGCCCAAAGCAGCAGGCAGGAAGAACAGGAGAAAGGAGATTAAAAGCCAGGAAGTCAGAGACAAGAGCAATCAGCCGAAGGGATTAGGTGAAGAGAGGAAACTCAGGCCAGCCCAAAGCAGCAGGATGGGAAAGCAGGAGAAAGGGGATAAAAGCCAGGAATCTGGACAGAAGAGCAGTAAGCCCCAGGGATACAGGTGAGGAGAGACAACTCAGGGACGCCCAAAGCAGCAGGCCAGAAGAGCAGGAGGAAGGGGATTAAAAGCCAGGAAGCCAGACAGAGGAACAGTCAGCCACAGGGACCCAGGGGGGGTGATACGAGAGGTCACCAACAGCAAGACAAACTTGTCTGTCCGTTTGTCCTACTGTGGTGACATGCAGATGTGAGTTTTGAGGCTGAGCCTCTGGTGTTTAAAACCCAG
>NW_006921925.1:3083306-3084691 GCF_000298275.1 Orycteropus afer afer | reverse complement strand
TACTTTGGTCATGTTGTAAGAAGGGACCATTCCCTGGAGAAGGATGTCATGTTTGGTAGGGTGGAGGGTCAATGAAAGAGAGGGAGGCCTTCAACGAGATGGATTGACATGGTAGCTGTGATGATGGGCTCAAGTATAGCAGGGATTGTGGGGCTGGTGCGGGATCAGGCTGTGTTTCGTTCTGCTGTGCATGGGGTCGCTATGAGTTGGAAACGACTTGACGGCACTTAACAACAACAACAACAATGTTCTTTGAATCTGTAGAAGGTTTTACTATGAATGCAAGAACATATACAAAGTAGACAGAACTGGATGTCAACAGAGCTTGGTCTTTGGCATCTTTTAGACAAAGTGGCATCTTCTGGATTCATGGATTTCATCCTAGGGATTTTGTTTGTTTGTTTCTGTTTACTTTATCTTTGAGTACTTATTTGTTAAATTAAAGCAAAATATTGAGAGACCCATTACAAACCACATCTCACTCTAGAATGTGTTCATCAGTAGTCAAATTGAATGAGGAAATGAATATTTTAAATAAGAATTGTCAAAGCAGATACTAAGTAAAGACAATTTATTTTAAAAAGAAAGCAAAGTGCAATATTCTGCCAGTGCTTGTAATTAATTTTTTATTGAATGCTATGAAAATTTAAGAGAGAACACTTCATCTCATGAAGATGATTAGGATTTTTTATTATTAGTCTCTAGATTCTAGCCAGCTAAATCATTCTTAGACCATGAATTTAACTGGAAAGCCCTTAAGAAAATATTTACCTTTTGTCAGATATTATACAAATGCCAGCAGAAAATGGGCAAAGTTATAGTGAAGAAAGTTTAGGAAAGATTCATAGCATTTCTCTTGCATTAATCTAGCCAGGAGTTTAAAAATGTTTGGAAAGAATCTTTATCTTCAAATAATTGCATTCTCAATGGGATGTTGTTGTTGTTAAGTGCTGTCAAGTCATTTCCGACTCATAGTGACCCCATGCACAGCAGAACAAAACACTGCCCAATCCTACACCAGCCCCACAATCCCTGCTATACTTGAGCCCATCATTGCAGCTACCATGTCAATCCATCTCGTTGAAGGCCTCCCCCTCTTTCATCGACCCTCCACCCTAGCAAGCATGACTTCCTTCTCCAGGGAATGGTCCCTTCTTACAACATGACCAAAGTAGGTGAGAAGTCTGGCCATTCTTGCTTCCAAGGAGCATTCTGGCTGCACTTCCTCCAGGACAGATCTGTTAGTTCTTTTAGCAGTCCATGGTCTCCCTTATTCATTGTCCAGCTCTCACATGCATATGAGGTGATTGGAAATATCATGGCTTGTGTCAGGCGCACCTTAGTCCTCAAGGAGATATCCTTGCTCCTCAGCACTTGAAACAGTT
>NW_006921925.1:3077077-3082391 GCF_000298275.1 Orycteropus afer afer | reverse complement strand
TTTTTTTTAACCAATGCCTTCAGTGCAGCTTAGAATTCTTCCATAAGTACCATTGGATTTTAATCATATGCTACCTTCTGAAGTGGTTGAATGTTGACAAATTCTTTATAGTACAGTGACTCTGTGTATTCTTTCCATCTTCTTTTGAAGTTTACTGCATCGTCCGATATTTTTCCCATGTTTTTGTTGTCGTTGTTAGGTGCCATAGAGTCAGCACCAACTCATAGTGACCCTATGTACTGCAGAACAAAACACTGCCTGGTCCTGCACCAGCCTCATAATCCTTGCTATACCTGAGCCCATTATTGTTGCCACTGTATCAATCCATCTTGTTGAGGGCTTTCCCTTCTTTGAAGACCTGCCACTTTACCAAGCATAATATCCTTCTCCAGGGAATAGTCCCTTCTGACAACATGACCAAAGTAGGTGAGACGACATTTGTCCATTTTTCCTTTCAAGGAGCATTGTGGCTGCACTTTCTCCAGGACAGATTTGTTCATTCTTCTGAAGTCCATGGTAATTTCAATATTCTTCGCCAACACCAGAACTCAAACACATCAACTCTTCTTCAGTCCTTCTTATTCGTTGTCCAGTATTTACATGCATATTAAGTGATTAAAAATACCATGGCTTGGGTTAAGTACACCATAGTCTTCAAAGAGACATCTTTGCTGTTCAGTGCTTTAAAGAGGTTCTTTGTAACATATTTGTCCAGTGCGATATGTCTTTTGATTTCATGACTGTTGCTTCCATTGGTGTTGATGATGGATCCAAGTAATATAAAATCACTGGCAACTTCAATCTTTTCTCCATTTATCATGATGCTGCTTATTAGTCCAGTTGTTAGGATTTTTTTTCTTTATTTTGAGGTGTAATCCATAATGCAGACTGCAGTCTTTAATTCTCATCAGTAAGTGCTTTAAATCATCTTCACTCTCAACAAGCAAGATTGTATCATCTGCGTATCACAGGTTGTTAATAAGTCTTCCTTCAATCCTGATGCATTGTTTTTCTACACATAGTCCAGTTTCTCAGATTATTTGCTCAGCATACAGATTGAATAAGTATGGTGAAAAGATACAACCCTGATGTACTCCTTCCTGATTTTAAACCATGCAGTATGCCCTTGTTCTGTTGCTTCAATACCATTGGTTCTTGATCATATGCCACTTCTTCAAATAGGTAAACATCGACCAATTCTTTTCAGTACAGTGACTCCTCTGTGTATTCCTTCCATCTTCTTTTGATGTTTCCTACATCATTCAATATTTTCCCCATAGAATCTTTCAAAATTACAACTTGAGGCTTCAATTTTTTCTTCAGTTCTTTCAGCTTGAGAAATGCTGAGCGTATTCTTCCCTTTTGGTTTTCTAACTCCAGGTCTTTACATGTTTCATTATAATAAGTGACTTTGGCTTCTTAAGCTGCTCTTAGAAATCTTGTGTTCAGCTCTTTTATCTTATCTTTTCTTCCATTTGCTTTAGCTACTCTTGGTTCAAGAGCAAGTTTCATAGTCTCTTCTGACATCCATTTTGTTCTTTTCTTCCTTTCCTGTTTTATTAATGACTTTTTGCTTTCTTCATGTATGATGTTCTTGATGTTATCCCACAATTCACCTTGTTTTCCATCATTGGTGTTCAGTGCGTCAAATCTATTCTTCAGGTGGTCTCTAACTTCAGGTGGGATGTAATCAAAGTCATTTTTTGGCACTTGTAGACTTGTTTTAATTGTCTTCAACTTCAGCTTGAACTTGTATATGAGCAGTTGATGGTCTGTTTCACAGTCAGCTCCTGGCCTTGTTTTGGCTGAAGATATTGAGCTTTTCCGTTGCCTCTTTCCACAGATGTAGTCAATCTGATTCTTGTGTATTCCATCTAGTGAGGTCCATGTGTATAGCCACCATTTCTTTTGTGGAAAAGGGTATTTGCAATGAACAAGTTGTTGGACTTGCAAAATTCTACCATTCTATCTCCAGTGTCATTTATATCACCAAGGCTATATTTTCCAACTACTGGTGATTCTTTTTTGTTTCCAACTTTTGCATCCCAATCACCAATAATAACCTGCACATCTTGATTGCATGTTTTGTCAATTTCAGACTGCAAAAGTTGGTAAAAAAAAAATCTTCAATTTCTTCATCTTTATCTTTGGTGGTTGGTGGATAAATTTGAATAATAGTATTAACTGGTCTTCCTTGTAGGCATATGGATATTTTCCTGTCACTGACAACATTGTACTTCAGGATAGATTTTGAAATATGTTTTGTGACAATGAATGTCATGCCATTCCTCTCCAATTTGTCATTCCCAGCAGGGTAGATCATATGATTGTCTGGGTCAAAATGGCCAAAACCAGTCTATTTTAGCTCACTAATGCCTAAGATATCAATTTTTACGTATTCCATTCCATTTTTGATAACTTCCAATTTTCCTAGATGCATACTTGGTACGATTCATGTTCCAATTATTAATGGATGTTTGTAGTTGTTTCTTCCCATTTTGAGTCATGTCACATTAGCAAATGGAGATCCTGAAAGTTTTACTCCATCTACGTCATTAAGGCTGACTCTCCATTGGGGAAGGAGCTCTTCCCCAGTTGTATGTAGAGTGCCTTCAAACTTTAGGGTCTCATCTTCTGGCACTATGTCAGATAATATTTCAGGACTATTCATAAAGTATTACAGTAATATATCAGATATTGTTTCACTGTTATTCATAGGTATTTCTCTGGCCAAGTTTTTGAGAAGTGGATCCTTCTTCCAAGTCTGTCTTAGTCTGGAAGCTCTGCTGAAACCTGTCCACCATGGGTGACTCTGCTAGTATTTGAAATACCAGTGGGGCATTCAATAGCAGTGAGGTGTTTTTTTTTTTTTTTTTGAGCCTCCAGACTCAGAGCAACACACAAGCAACCACTGTATGACAAATTGACAGACATGTCAGTTTGTCCATCAGTTTCTCAAAGAATCCTTTAATACAACAACTCCAGGCTTGAATTTTTTCTTCAGTTCCTTCTGCTTGAGAAATGCCAAGTATGTTCTTCTCTTTTGATTTTTGCATATTTCATAATAATACTTTGCTTTTTCCTCTTGACCTGCCCTTTGAAATCTTCTGTTCAGCTCTTTTCCTTCTTCATTTCTTCCATTTTTCTTTAGCTCTTCTTCATTCAAGAACAAGTTTCATAGTCTCTTTGAACATTCATTTTGGTCTTTACTTTCTTCCATGGCTTTTAATTACCTTTTGCTTTCTTCATGCATGATGTCTTTAATGCTATCCCAGAACTCATCTTGTCTTTGGTAATTGGTGTTCCATGCATCAAATCTATTATTGAGATGGTCTCTAAATTCAAGTGGGTATACTCAAGGTTGTATTTTGACTCTCATGAACTTTTTTTAAAATTTTCTTTAGCTTCAACCTAAACATACATATAAGCAATTGATGGTCTGTTCCACAGTTGGTCTCTCACCTTGTTTTGACTGATGATATTGAGCTTGTCCATCATTTCTTTTCACAGATGTAGTCATTTTTATTCTTGCATATTCCACCTCATGCAGTCAACTGTATAGTCACCATTTATGTTGTTGAGAAGAGTTTTTGCAAGAAATAAGTCATTAGTCTTGTGAAATTCTTTCAAGCAACCTTCAGCATCATTTCTATTACCAAGGCAATATTTTCCAACTACCAGCACTCTTATTTGTTTCCTAGTTTTTCATTCCAATCACCAATAATCAACAATATATCTTGATTGCATGTTTGGTCAATTTTAGACTGCAGAAGTTGGCAAAATCTTAGGTTTCTTTGTCTTTGGCTTTAGTGGTTAGTGGATGAATTTGAATAATAAATAGTAGCTGTAACTAGTCTTCCTTGTAGATGAATGGATATCATTTTATCACTATTGGCATTGTACTTCAAGATATATCTTGAAATGTTCTTTTTGATGATGAATGTCACACCAGACCTCTTCAATTTGTCATGCCTGACATAGTAGACCATATGATTTTCTGATTCTAAATGGTCAGTATCAATCCATTTCAGCTCACTAATTCCTAGGATATCAATTTTTAAGCATTCCATTTTATTTTTGACAACTTTCAATTTTCCTAGATTCACACTTTGTACGTTCCACATTCTGATTTTTAATGGATGGTTGCAGCTGTTTCTTTTCATTTGGAGTTGTGCCTCATCAGCAAATTAAGGTCCTGAAAGGCTTATTCCAGTCACATCATTAAGGTTGACCTTCTTTGAGGAGGTGGGTCTTCCCCAGTTGTATCTTGAATGCCCTCCAACCTGAGGGGCTGTTGTTCCAACACTGCATCAGTCAGCATTTCACTGCTATTCATGAGGTTTTCAGTGGACCATTTTTTTACATAAGTGGACTTCCACATCCTTCTTCTTGATCTGTCTTAGTCTGGAAGCTAGGCTGAAACATGTCCACCATGGGTGACACTGCTGGTATTTGAAATACTGGTGGCATAACTTCCAGCATCACAACATGCAAGTAATCACAATATGACAAACTGCTTCAGGATGATTAATGATTCTAAGTCATTGTATATACACACAGATGTACATTTTCAATAATAATGGAATGCAGATGTTTTATTCAAACGGATAAACTTTAGGAAATAGCATTTTATTATCTTTAGATCACCAATAGCTTGAAAATATTAATGTATCTGTTAAATGACTACTTTTTCTGGAATAATTTTATTTCTGATGTGATGTGGTGATACACATGATTTTGATTAATTTTGTTATTCTGTAAATTTAGCATATCAATGTCTCTATTTTGTGTCCATTGATTCACAATAGAGTTTCAAATTAACTTGAAAGAATGAAAGGATATATGAAAATCTGTTATTATTACTGTTGAACAGCTGCTTACTCACAGATATAAACTATGCGTATGGTGACTTTCACATCACATATTGTTGGTTTTGATTGTTTTGTTAATTGTTTTGTAAATAAAATTGCCAACTGTCCATATTCATCTTGACACATTATCTGAATCTGGAACTATTCCAAACTTTTTTTTTTTCAATTACAAAGGAAAACCAGACCAATTATGACCTCATTGCATATTGAATTTTCTCTCCAAGTAAGGTGTATAGCGCCATCTTTTATTTCCTCATAAGAAGGTTCAATTAACTCAAACTTGTTTAATGAATACTAAATAAGACATGCACTCTGCCAGGTGCTGGGAATATGATTGTGTTGGATTGGGTTCTCTAGAGAAACACAAAAACCAGCAAAGTGTATATATATATTTATAGAGAGAGAAAGAGAGAGAGAGAGATTTATCTTAGGTAAATGGCTCA
>NW_006921925.1:3049232-3072798 GCF_000298275.1 Orycteropus afer afer | reverse complement strand
CCGTTCTTCCAGCTTGTCCTTGGGATCGCATTGCAGGTAGGCCACACCCCTGGGGAAACTCCCCTTGGGCAGGCCGGCCGCTTAGAACTCAGTCATGTGATCCATCATGGGAACCACCACTCACAACTGGAGTCCAGCCAAGTTGACACATCTTCAACTATCACAATGATGTTGAATGGAACTCAGAACTTTCCCTGAAGGAGTTAATCATAGCTAGGTTATGGTTACCATAATGTCTGAGGAAAATAATGCAATTACTTTATAACTACTTCCTTAGTGATACTGCCTCAGAAACTCAAGGAGGGGTCACTATGAGTTGGGTCTGACTCGACGGCACATAACAACAACAACAACTCTTGTACTATGTTCTAGGCATTTCCTGAAAAATAAAGGAGAATATGAGTAAATATTAACAAAGTTACTAGAAAGATAATGAGATAAAATAAAGAAACATGAATTCCACTGAGATTGCATATTAAATTGGGCTAAACAGAATAAAATAATTTTTAAAAAGAAATAAATCAAGGCAGAAAAACAGCAGATAATGTCCCTATGGAAAAACAAACCAAGATTTCTGGGCAAAAGCATGTAATAATTGGGGTTTCTATAAAGATTGTCAGTGCTGACAGAGAGTTCTAAGATGGCTACTGAAGACCTGTGAGTGTCTTTGATTCTGAAAGAAACATTTAACAGTGATTATACAGAGCCCTATGAAGACATTTTGTCTACAGACAGTTCCTGCCATTCTGAACCCAGACAGATGACCTCCTAAGAATCATTATGACCACAAACTTATGTCCAGTACTTAGAGAGAGAGGAAATCAGTGGACTCAAATTGCAAGCAAAAAGTACTAATATGAGGTTATTAAAACCTCATATTGCAGTGCTTAGTAGAAAGGGTTGGCTTAGCTTGCTTGTTGTTGTTGTTGTTATGTGCCGTCTAGTCAAACCTGACTCATAGTGACCCCTCCTTGGGTTTCCGAGACAGTATCACTACGGTAGTAGGATTGCCCAACCTTCCTTCCGAGGATTGGCTGGTGGGTTTGAACCGCCAGCCGTCTGGTTAGCAGGCAAGTGTCTTAACCACTATGCTACCAGAGCTCCCTTAGCATACTTAAATTTAAATAATTTGATCAGAAAGAATCTTTTCTTTTCTTTCTACCAAGGGAGTGTTTTCATTAGATCAAATATAATTAGACTGAAATAGACATTATAGCTTTTATTACCAAGGTACTTTTTCCATAAACCATTTGAATATATTCAAAATTATTTTACCATTTATAAAGAAAAGAAAATATGCATTTTAATATTTTATTGGAAAACTAAAACATATTTAATACATGCTTACAAAATGATACAAGGCATAATGGTAAACTAAAACACATGTTAAAAGCATACTTATAAAATGACACAAGACATAATGTCCTTCAGGTTCATCCATGTTATGAGGTGTTTCACTCATTTATCATTATTCTTTAGCATTTCACAGTATTCTATTCTATGTGTGTACCATAGTTTGGCCACTTAAATTTTTTTCCATCTTTTTGCTTTTGTAAATAATGCTGTGATGAATATGGGTGTGCATATATCTATTTTTTGTCCCATCTCTTGATATATACCTAGTAGTGGGACTGCTAGATCAAAAGTATTTCTAATTCAAACTTTTTAAGCAAGTGCCATACCAGTTTTCTCAGTGGTTATATGATTTTACAATCCCACCAGCAATGTATAAGAGCAGTCTCTCCACACCCTTTCCAACAGTTGTTGTTTCCTCTCTTTCTCTTCTTTTTTTTTTTTAAATTGTGCTTTAGGTGCAAATTTACAGAGCAGAATTTGTTTTACATTCAACATTTTGTGTACATTTGGTTTCACTCCCAAATGACCATTCACAACCCTAACCCACTTTCCTCCTCTCCCTTCTCAGTAACACCCCTCTCCCTGTGCCCTTCTTAGTTATGTACTCCTGTGTGTCCAGCTTTTCCTCCATGTGAAAGTTGCCCATCTCGTGCCCCATGACTGATTGCTCAAGGGATGTATCTCCATAGAGTAGATGGGTACACCACCCTGCATTGAGTGTTCTGCATGTAAGTCTTATTTACCATTGGGTTGAGAGCCAGCACTTGGGAGTGAGTTTTATCCCAGGCTAGAAGTGTATCCCAGGGAATTTGCTATTATTGCAGGGGTGAGATGATGTCTCATTGTTTCCATCTGCATCTATCTCATTTGAGTGCTAACCAGAAGGCTGATGGTTCAAACCCACCAGCCACTTCTCAGAAGGAAGGTTGGGCAATCTACTTCCATCGTGATAACCCAGTCTCGGAAACCCAAGGAGGGGTCTCTATGAGTTGGATCTGACTTGACAGAGGTGAGTTTAGTGAGTTAATAGCTAATGATTGTGAGATTTCTTTATGTGTTCATTGGCTGCCTGAATGTTCTTAGTGAAGTGTCTATGTCTCCAGCCTTTTTTTTTTTTAATTTGATTGTTTATCTTCTTGCTGCTGAGGTGTTGAAATTTTCTATAAATTTTAAAGATTAGTCCCTTGTCAGATATACTGTTGCCAAATTTTTTTTCCCCTAGTCTGTGGATTCTTTTTTCATTGTTTTGGAGGCTCTTTCAATACATATAAATATCTATACTGAGTGAAATTAACCGGTAACAAAGGGACAAATAGTGTATGAGTCTATTATTATGAAAAGCTAAGGAAACATTTACACAGAGAAAGAAACATTCCTTTATGCTTACCAGGTATGGGAGAGCAAGGAGAGAAAATCACTAACTAGAGAGTACATACTTATAATTTGGGTGAAGAGAAAGGAAATATATGATAAGGAGACAATCAGCACAATATCACTGAAACAAGGGAAGACACTGAGAGGTGTGTATGAGTTATAGACAACAAAGGGAAATAATTACATACATAATCCTGCAATAGCAGTAATAACAAACAATAATCTACAAGCAGATACAGAGGCAGACATCCAAGCTGAACAGGTGTGGTTAGGCAAATGGGACTACACTCATGAGCAAATACATTCTCAGTGAATTGGCTGCATTGATGATGGTAAATCTAAGAGTTAAGTATCCTAAAAGAAGACACTTATTGTTCTGATATATTGGTGAGTAAATACACCTAATAACTAGTGGGAGGAAAAAAAAAAAAAAAAACCTACAATTTGCTCTTGCAAGTTATGTGTCGCTAACAATGTCACTATAATGACTCTTTGTGTCATAGCCACAGATGCAACATTAAGCAATTATGGAAGGAAAGAAGGTGGGAGTTACGAGCTTAGGTTCATCAAGGAATTTCAGTTAAGCTAAGTGCAACTAAAATAGTTAGCAATCAGAGAAGCATGTCATTTGCATTTCTGTGAACAGCCCATTTTAACAATCATTAAACTCTTGGCTATTTTTCCTCATGACCTGTACCATGCTAACATCTACTCTGCTTTTGAGGCATCTGTAAGGATAGAATGGGCTGACAACAAAGAAGCAGATTAATGAATTAAACCTAGTTCTTTGTGACAAATATGGTATTATTCATAACCAGTATGTACTGAGCACTTGTCATAGCAGCTAAATGCTCTTCAATAATTATCTGTTTTAATCCCTAGATTTATATAAAGAAATAAGGTGTCCTGGTGGAGCAATGACTAAACACTTGGCTGCTGATGGAATGATCAGTGGTTCAAATTCACTGTGGGAGGAAAGCCTTTGTGATCTGTTCTCATAAATATGATACTAGAAAACATTATGGAACAGTTTACTCTGTCATACATGGTCCATATATGGTCACTAAAAGTAGGAATCAATTGCACATAACAACAATATAGTATCTTTACATTATTTTATAGAAATGTAAAAAGGCTAAGTTGATTAACAACTTAAGGTTACAGAACTAATAAGTGGCAGAATCACAGTGGAACCTATGTCTCTCTGATACCAAAGTTTATGTTCTTAATTATTTATTATACAATAGTCCCTATCAGAAGAGTTTATCATAAATGCTAAATTTTTATGCGTATTCTGTTGGAACAGGGTTAAGATTGCTTTCAAGCAGAAATACATAATAAGGTCTTTTGCAGAAGTATTATTTAGGTTGGCTACTGAGAGATAATTAGAACTTTGCAAGACAAATGTGTAATAGATGGGCCTTCCTAGACCTTTTTCCCAAACTTCACTTCTGCATTACCAACGGCTTGAGAAGAATTTCCACCTCATTACCCTCCCAACTTCTGCATGCTCAGTATATCTAAAAGTGGACATCTAAACAATTTTTTTTTCCTCAAAGCTGGTTCTCTTTTCTATTTAATGTCTCTCTTAAGGACATTATCAACCTCAGGGGAGAGTTCTGATAAGATGGCAGAATAGACAGACAAACTGCACAGACCCTCTTCAACAAAAAAAAGGGGAACCAATTAATACAGATACAGAAGATAATCCTGGAGCCCTGAGCTTTGAAAGGAAGGATACACAAGTGGACTAAACTCCAACTAGTAGAAGAACCTGCATGATAACATTGAAAAAGGAGACATACAGAACTGTGGTCTGTCAGTGATCCTGATGGCATGGACAGTTTGAATATTGACCAGTGGTGTTAGAACCTAAGAATGAACCTAAAAATCAGCCCTGCTAGCCAGGGGCTGTAGGAAGGACTACAGTAGTGGCTGAAGAATAAAAGGGGAAGCAGAGATGAGGGAGATGAGCTGAGCTGTGGACTTCTGGCCATCCAGAGGGTGCAGTCACTTTGAATGTTTACAAGGAGTTTGACAATTTTGGATATTTAAAGCAACAGTGTTCTCTGATTCCAGGGACCTAAGTATAGGCTTCACTTGCTTGAGAAGGCAAAGACATTCTAGATACGAACAACTGGAAAGGTGAAATATTACCCTTGTTACTCTTAGACCCAACATAATATTGGTGAAGGGAAGTGCAGCCATTCCTCACTCTCACTCACTCTCTGGGCTGGCAGGAATTCCATCCCAGTCTGTATGCTACAACAAAGCCTGGCTGCCCTGTTCCACCCTGCCCAGATTTTTTTTCCTTATATATATTTTTTGTTTTGTTTGTTTTAGTGTGCTTTTAAATTGTTATTATTATTATTACTACTATTCTCTTTTTTCCCCCATACTTTTTATTATTATCTTTTATTCTTCCCTTCACAGGTTCTTGTTTTCAGCTTTTTCTTTCTTCCTTGTTCCTGGTTCCCATTTTTTAATTTCTCATGGTTAATCCTATTCTTTGTTTGTCATTTTGCATTTTTCCTATTTTTTTTTCTTCATTCTTCTCCTACTCTACCTCTTTTCTCTTATTGCCTCCTCCTCAGATATTATGAGGTTTTTTTTTTTTTTTTCTTTTTTGGTGATTGTTCTGTGTGTTTATGTGGTATGTTTTTTGTCTGCTTGCTTTTACTTTTTGATGGTGTTTGGGTTGTTGTTTTTGTCTAACTGAATGGGAGACAGCAACTGTGCCTATATGAGACAACCACATTTGCAACTCCTGCAGCTGCACTTCCTGAGTGAAAGCCACCACTTCCTTCTCCACCAACTGGCCAATGATAAATGACCAGCAAGAACAGCCTGACTCACCCTTAACTACTCTTCACAAATAGTTAACAGAGATCTAGATACAACAATACCTCAATGTCTTGGAGACAACAAACCATAAAAGTTGCACAGAGAAGCAAGATAAAGCAATGGAAACAAGGAAGCAGGAAAAAGACCCAGAACATATCCTTGAGCAAGAAGAAGCATTGGAACTCCTTGATAAGGAATTCAAAATAATTATATACTTAGGTATCTTCAAGGGATTGAGAGATAAATCAAGGAAAACACTGACAAAATTAAAGAAAACAAAGACAAAACCTAGAACAATTTCAGAAGAAAATGCAAGAACAAAAAGACAAAATAAATAAAAAATTAGAAATGATACAAAATCTACAGATAGAAATCCAGAATATTAATAAATAGCACATTGAAAGGGAAAAGGAGTAGAATTGAATCAATGGAAGACAGAATTAATGAGATTGAAAACAAATACCTGAATACTTTAATGGAAATGGATCAATCAGAAAAAAAGATCAAAACAAAATGAAGAAAGCCTAAGGTTCATGTGGGATATCATCAGAAGGAATAGCCTATGGGTAATAGAAATTCCAGAAAAGGAAGAAAAAGAGAAAACCACTGAGAAAATTGTCCAAGATTTGTTGGAAGAGAACTTCCCTGATTTGATGAAAGATGAGGATATATCAATTCAAGAAGTCCAATGAACCCCAAACAGGATGGACCCCAAAAGAAAATCACCAAGACTTACTATCATCAAACTCAACAAAAAACAAAGACAAAGAAAGAATCCTGAAGGCAGCATGGGAAAAAGAAAAAGTTACTTAAAAAGGGCAACCAATAAGAGTAAGTTCTGGTTTGTCAACAGAAACCATGCAAGAAAGAAGGCAATGGGATGGTATATATTAAAGAGAAAAATTTCCAACCAAGAATTATATACCCAGCAAAATTGTCCCTCAAATATGATGGTGAAATTAGGAGATTTCCAGAAAAGCAGAAATTAAGGGAAGTTATTAAAAACAGAGCAACAATACAAGAGATACTAAGACAGTCCTTTGAACAGAGAACCAATAATAGCAAACAACAACTGACTATTAATACACAATATGACATAACTCAGAAACCAACACAGCTATGGACATATCCAAAGTCAAATAAGCTTACAAGATTGCAAACAGGGAACCAGAGACATCAATTGGCAAATGAAGACAACTACAAACCAAAAAGAGGGAAAAAATAGTATAGTTACAGAACTTCTAGATGGTAAGGAAGTCAAGAGAGTTGGAAGATAAAATACACTGTTCTAAACTTGGGGAGAAAGTTATAAATCACAGGGTAACCTAACAGAAAAATGATAAACCTTCACATCACAATAAAAAAGAGGACAAGCACAAATATTTAGCAAATACTAAAACAATATCAATGAAGGAAATAATAACATGATTCATAAATATAATGAGCTCAGCACAGAAAATTGTATGGAACAAAGAAACCAGGAACACCATGAAAAAACACATAACAATGACAGCAACCAATACATACTTGTTGATAATTACACTGAATGTCAATGAATTAAATTCACCACTCAACAGATGGAGAGTTGCAGACTAGATACGAAATCATAACTGTATTGTTTACCTCTGTGCTGCTCTAATGAAAAATACCACAAATGGAATGGTTCCAACAAACAGGTGTTTTTCTCTTACAATTTGGGGACTTTAAATCCGAGTTCAAAGTGCCAGGCTCTAGGGGCTGGGTGAAAGCCCTTCAAACTTGGGTTTCAGCTTTGCCTCCTGCTTCTACCCCACTGAAGGTGGAGGTCTTTCTCCATTCAGACAGCTGATGGCTCCTGAGCCTGATAAACCAAGGTTGACAGGTAAAAAGGCACAGTCCCAAAGTTACCAAACAAAATGGCAGGTGACTAATTCAAGTCTATTGGCAGTCCCAAGACTGGCAGAACATGGCAAGCTGCTGAAAAATAACTTGCCTACATGTTATTCCAGCATGCCATAAACTAGAGACCATTCCCAAAAGTCCTTTTTATATATGGGAAGCAGACCACATCCCTAAAGCAGCAACTCAGCTACTTGTGGTAGATCCCACCATGCAGTTGATTACCAGTTTCATTAATTATGAGGAATAAGCGCCACTAGATGCCCAGCCACTCAACCAGGCCCAACCAAGTTAACACACCTTAACTACCACAATAACCCATAAATATACTGTCAACAAGGGACACACCTTAGAGACAAAGACAAAATAGACTAAAAACCAAGGCTTGGAAATAGATATATAAAGCAAATGGCAACCAAAAAAAGAGCTGTAGTGGTGATATTAATTTCTGATAAAATTGACTTTAAGACAAAAACCCCCATAAGAGAGAAGAAAGGACATTATAGAATGATTAAAGGATCATCAAACAAGAAGATATAACCATAATGAATATCTATGGACCCAATGAAAGAGCCCCAAAGCGAGACTTTAACAGAATTGAAAAGGCAAATACATGACTTCACACTCATAGTGGGAGATTTTATTACACCACTTCCAATGAAAGATAGAACAACTTGAAAGAAGCTCAACAAAGCTTCAGAATAGCTAAAGAATACAATCCACCAACTTGACCTTATAGATATCCACAGAGCACTCCACCCAAGAACAGCACAATATACATTCTTTTCTAGTGCACACAGAACATTCTCCATGAAAGACCACATATTAGGCCATAAAGCAAGCCTTAACACATTTAAAAACCTTGAAATACTGCAAAGCATCTTCTCAGATCACAATGCTATCAAATTAGAAATCAATAATAGGAAGATCTATGGAAGAAGAGCAAACACACAGAAACCAAACAACACCTCCTTAAGAACCACTGGGTAAGAAAAGAAATTTAAAAAATGCTTGAATCTAAAGAGAATGAAAACACAACATACTAAAAATCTTTGGGACACTGCCAAAGCAGTGATCAGAGGTCAACTTATAGCAATAAATGCACACATCAAAAAAAAGTAGAAAGCCAAAATAAATACTTTAAACCTACATCTCCAACAATTAGAAAAAGAAAAGCCTACAGTCACCAGAAGAAAGGAAATAGTAAACATTCAAGCAGAAATCATTGAAGCAGAAAATAAACAATAGAAAAAATGAACAAGACTAGAAGTTGGTTTTCTGAAAAGATGAAAAAAGTTGGAAAATACTGGCAAATTTAACACAGGAAAGGTGGGAGAGAATAAAAATAACATGAATAAGAAACATCATAACAGAACCAACTAAAATAAATCTGAAATAAAAAGGATAATATCTGGATAATATAAAGAACCGTACTCCAACAAATTTGAAAATCTGGAAGAAATGGACAGATTTCTAGAAATACACTATTTACCTAAACTAACACAGACTGATGTGGAAAAGTTAAACAGATCCATAACAAAAAAAAAAAAAAAGAAAGAAAGAAATAGAACAGGTCTTAAAAAAATTACCAACAAAAAAAATCTTGGCCCAGACAGTTTTACCGGAGAATTCTATCAAACATTTGGAGAAGAACTGATACCAATCCTACTCAAACTATTCCAAAACATAGAAAATTATGGAATTCTCCCAAATTCATTTTATGAAGCAAGCATAACCTTGATACCAAAACCAGGCAAAGACATCACTCTAAAGGATACCACAAACCAATATCCCTCATGAATATAGATGCAAAAATCTTCAACAAAATTCTAGCCAATAGACTCCAAAAATGCATCAAGAAAATCATTCATTATGACCAAGTGGATTCATATCAGGTATGCAAGGATGGTTCAACATTAGAAAAACAATGAACATCATCCACCATATAAATAAAACAAAGGAGAAGAACCACAAGGTCATATCAGTTGATGTGGAAAAGGCATTTGATAAAATCCAACACCCATTCCTGGTCAAAACTCTCAGCAAAATAGGAATAGAAAGGACATTCCTCAATATAATAAGAGGCGTGTATCCAAAACAAACAGCCAACATTATTCTCAATGGAGAGAGACTGAAACCATTCCCCTTGAGAACAGGTACCAGATAAAGATGTCTTCTATCACCACTTCTGTTTAACATTGTGTTGGAAGTCCTAGCCAGGACAATAAGACAAGAAAGGGAAATCAAAGGCATCCAAATTGGTAAGAAAGAAGTATAACTATCCCTATTTGCTGATGATATGATCCAATACCTAGAAACCTCAGTTAAAAATCTACTGGAATTAATTGAGAGATTTAGCATCATGGCAAGATACAAGCTTAACATCCAAAAATCAGTTGGATTCCTCTACACCAGTAAAGATTGCTGAAAAAGTAATAAGGAAATCAATACCATTTACAATAGCTACCAAAAAAAAATAAAATACTTGGGAATAAATCTTACCAGGGACAAAAAGACCTATACAAAGAAAATTATAAAAGACTACTTCAAAACACTATAAGAGATCTACATAAATGGAAGAACATCCCATGCTCATGGATAGGAAGATTGAACATTGTGAAAATGCCCATTCTACCCAAAGCAATCAATACATTCAACAAAATCTCAATCCAAATCCCATCAGCATTCTTTAAGGATATGGAAAAACCAATCCTAACTTTATATGGAAAGGAAAGAGGTCTCGGATAAGCAAAGCACTATTGAAGAAGGGCAAAATAAGAAGTCTCACATTCCTGGATCTCAAAACCCATTCTACACCCACAGTAGTCAAAACTGCCTGGTACTGGTGAAATGACAGACACATAGACCAATAGAAGAGAATTGAGAAACCAGATCCATTGACCTATGGTCATCTGATCTTTGACAAAGGGCTGAAATCCATTAAATGGGGAAGAGATTACCTGTTGAGCAAATGGTGCTGGCAAAACTGGATATTCATTTGCAGAAAAATGAAACAAGATCTGTACCTCACACCTTACACAAAAACTAACTTCAAATAGATCAGAGACTTAAATGTGAAACCTAAAACTATGAAGTTCCTCAAGGAAAAACTAGGGGCAAATTTCAGGGCCATATGTTGTTGTTGTTATTTGCCATCAAGTCAGACCCGACTCATCGCAACCCCTCCTTGGGTTTCCGAGGTGGTATCACTACAGAACTAGATTGCCCAATCTTCCTTCTGAGGAGTGGCTGGTGGGTTTGAACCACCAGCCTTCTGGCTAGCAGTCAAGTGCCTTAGGCACTATGCTATCAGAGCCATATAGCATAATCCAAAATGCACAAACACCAGAAGGTAAGCTAGATAAATGGGACCTTCTAAAAATTAATTTTTTATGTTGCTTTCAAACACTTCTCCAAAAGAGTCAAGAGAGAACCTACAGATTGGGAAAACTATTTGGCAATGACATATCTAACAAGGGACTTATCTCCAGAATTTCCAGAAAATTCCAATACCTCAAGAACAAAAAGACAAATAATGCTATTAAAAAATGAGCAGAAGACGTGAATAGATGCTTCATGAAAGAGGACATTCAGGTGGCCAGCAAAGAGATGAAGAAATGCTCCCAATCATTAGCCATTAGAGAGATGCAAGTCAAAACAACTATGAGATACCATCTTGCCCCAGCACTAGTAGGAAAGTTCAAGAAGATGGAAAATAACAAATGCCAGCAAGGATGCAGAGAGATTGGGACTCTTATACACTGCTGGTGGGACTGTCAAATAATACAACCACTGTGGAAATCAGTATGACAATTCCTTAGAAAGTCGGAAATAGAAATATGATTTGATCCAACCATTCCATTAACAGGTATATATCCTAAAAAAATGAGAACCAGGACAAGAATATACCCATGTTCATTGGTTGTCAAAGAATTCACATTACTTGGTTTACAATCGATGCCAATGGAAGCAGCAGTCAGGATATTAGATAACATGTAGCACTGGGCAGGTCAGCTATGAAGGAACTCTTTAAAGTGCTGAGGAGCAAGGATGTCTCCTTGAGAACTAAGGTACACCTGACACAGGCCATGATATTTCCAATTGCCTCATACGCATGTGAGAGCTGGACAATGAATAAGGAAGAACGAAGAAGAGTTGATTCTTTAGAGTTGTGGTGCTGGTGAAGAATGCTGAAAGTACCAGGGACTGCTAAGAGAACTAACAGATTTGTCCTGGAGGAAGTGCAGCCGAGATGCTCCTTGGAAGTGAGGATGGCCAGATTTCATCTCACCTACTTTGGTCATGTTGTCAGAGGGGACCATTCCCTGGAGAAGAATGTCATGCTTGGTAAAGTGGGTCTACGAAAGAGGGAAAGACCTTCAATGAGATGGATTGACATGGTGGCTGCAACAATGGGCTCAAGTATAGCAAGGATCATGGAGCTGGTGTGGGATTGGGCAATTTTTCATTCTGCTGTGCATGGGGTCACTATGAGTCGGATCGACTTGATGGCACCTAACAACAACAACAACATGTTCATCGCAGCACTATTTACAATAACAAAAAGATGGAAACAACCTCACTGTCCATCAACAGAAGAATGAATTACCATACTGTGGTACATAAACACAATGGAATACTACACAACCCTAAAGAAAAACATAGAATCTGCAAAACACTGCATAATGTGGATGAACTTGGAGGACATTAAGCTGAGTGAATAAGTCAATCCCAGAAGGACAAATATTGTATTAATCCATTATTGTAAAAAGTCAAGGAAAGGTTTATATATGGAAGAAATTATCTTTGTTGCTTAAAGGGAGGGAGCAAGGGAGGGAACACTGTCAGATAAAAAAAAATAAATCACTGCCATCAAGTCAGATGCAACTCATAGTGACCACTCCTTGGGTTTCTGAGGCAGTATCACTGCAGAAATAGATTGCCCAATCTTTCTTCCAAGGAGTGGCTGGTGGGTTTGATCTACCAGTCTTCTGGTTAGCAGTCAAATGCCTTAGGCACTACATGACCAGACTTGTTAGGAAGATAGAGACAAGTATTGATTTGAGTGAAGAAAAGGGCAATGTACCAAATGTGAGTGATCAACATGGTGGCATTGAGGAAGAGGAAGACATAGAGAGCTGCATGGGAGGTACAGACAACAAAGATGAACCCTTTTGCATATACAGTACTGTGTTGTCAGTGAAGGCAAACATTGATATATGGGTGGATAGTTGGGTGGACAGGCTAAACTATTAGTTGTGTCTATGCAATGGGGAGTGTGCCCAAGACCATGCATTGTCTAATGATTCTACAAGTGTATTTGTATTTCTGAAAGAATCTCCAGGTATGTAATTAAAGTTGAAAAGGGATATGTTTGTAGGCACTTCTTGGCCATAGCCAGGCACTCAGAGCAGGTGAGTAGTTGGGCCTGTGGGCTCGAGACCATAGTCACAGGAGACATCAAGCTCAATTGGCATAACGTACTACACAAAAACATTGTTCCACATCCTACTTTGGCAAGTAGCAACTGGGATCTTAAAAGCTTGCAAGTGGCCATCTAGATGCAACCCTGAGTCTCTCCTCATCCAGAGCAAAGAAGAATGAAGAAAACCAAAGACGCATGGAAACAATTAGAGAAAGTGACTGGTACACCACTCGATCCTCACCCTATACTGCTGTGAGACCAGAAGAACTAGACGGTGCCCAGCTACCACTGTCAACCACTCAGAGGGGGATCTATATTAGAGATCCTGTATATAATGGGAGAACAATGTGGAACAAAACTCAAAATCATTAAAAAAAAAAAAAAAAAACAAAAAACAGTGGACCAGGTTTGCTAGTCTGATAGAGCCTGACGGAACCACTGAGACTATAGACCGTAGATGCCCTTCAAGTGTGGAACTGAACACCCTCCTGTGGCTTCCAGCCAAACAAAAGACAGACTTATGAGCTGAACATTTACATTAGGTAGATATACTCCCTGGAAAGATCATTCATAGGAGAATAGAAGGGCTGTGTATGCACAGGAGACAGCTCAGGGGCAAAGGGCAGGAATGCATGATAGGGAAGAGGTAATTATGGGGAGGAAGTGAGAGGGGAGCTGTTGCATTGTGGGAAATTACAGTCAATATCATGAGACAAAGTGTATGTGAGCTGCTGTATGGAAAGTGAAATTGCTCTGCAAACTTTCACCCAAAGCACAATTAAATATATATGTATATGTATATATATATACATTTAATCCCCCTCAGAGTCATCTAGGCTTTAGCATTTATTGTAATCTTAAAATCTTAAAATTCTCCTTTGACTCCTTAGCCAGGTCTGGTACTGTTGACTCACCTCTTTGATCTTATCTTCCCCTCATTGTTTTCATTTTTTATAATCATTCAAACCTTCCAGGACACATCACAAGGATCTCCTAATAATTTTCCTGCCTCAACCTCTTACATGTTGCTTTTTACACAGAATTATCTTACTATCATATCCACTGCATGAGATTTTCCACTAAGTATATATGGGGCTTTGAAGAAAAAAGGGAAAGCATATCCAAGTTATAGAAATGCTGCTTTCTCTGTATTCCTCCTGAAAAGTCACCATATTAATGTTCTGAGAAGTTTTACCAGAAGAAATCCTATATAATATTGTTCAACCAAGTCTTATTGAAAGATATATGACCTCACATTTTCCAAGTATTTTTTTTCATGTAACATCTATTAATAGGAGCTCTGGTAGCATAGTGCCTGAGGCATTTGACTGCTAACCAGAAACCTGGAGGTTCAACCCACCATCCACTCCTCGGAAGGAAGGTTGGGCAATCCTACTTCTGTAGTGATACTGCCTTGGAAACCCAAGAAGAGATCGCTATGAGTCAAGTCTGACTCCACAGCACATAACAACAACAACATCTATTAATAGATCAAGGAAGTACTCTTCTAGAAAACCCATTCGAGGACAAAAATTTAAGTCTGCTATTCAATGACCTCCATTCTGCTCTGAGCCTATCAAACATATCTCACTACTCCTTTCCCATAAACTGTCTTCCAGTTACACAGAACTCTGTGTTCTCCCTCTTAAACAGTTTACATTTGCCCATTTTTGTGCTTCCATCCTTCCTGTTCCAAAACTGCCTAGAGTTTTTGTTGTTGGTGGTGGTTGTTGTTGTTAGGTGCTGTCAAGTCATCTCCAACTTATAGCAACACTATGCCCAGCAGAACAAAATACTGCCTGGTCCCATGCCAGCTCCATGATCCTTGCTATACTTGAGCCCACCATCGCAGATATTGTGTCAATCCATTTTGTTGAGGGTCTTCTGCTTTATTGTTGATGCTTCATCTTACCAAGCACGACATCCTTGTCCAGGGAATGGTCCCTCCTGATAACATGATCAAAGTACACGAGACAAAGTCTGGCCATTGTTGCTTACAAGGAGCATTCCAGATGCACTTCCTCCAGGATAGATTTGTTAGATCTTTTAGCAGTCCATGATACTTTCAGCATTCTTTGCCAGCACCACAACTCAAAAGCATCAACTTATCTTGGGTCTTCCTTATTCATTGTCCAGCTTTCACATGCATATGAGGTGACTGAAAATACCATGGCTTGTGTCAGGTGCTCCTTAGTCCTCAAGGAGACAGGCATCTTTGCTCTTCAGCACTTGAAAGAGGTCATTTGCAGCAATTTGCCCAGTGCTAGGGAGCTCTGATGGTGTAGTGCCTAAGGCATTTTGACTGCTAACCAGAAGGCTGTTGGTTCAAATCCACCAGTCACTCCTCAGAAGGTAGGGCAGACAATCTACTTTCATAGTGGTACTGCCTCAGAAACTCAAGGAGTGGTGGCTATGAGTCAGATCTGACAGGATGGCAGTGAGATACATTGTCAGATGTCCTGGCTGTTGCTTCCATTGGTGTTGATTGTAGAACCAAGCAATGTGAAGTCTTTGATAATTTCAATCTTTTCTCCATTTGTCATGATTCAGCTTATAGGTCCAGTTGTGAGGATTTTTGTTTTCTTTATATTGAGGTATGATCCATACTGAAGACCTTAGTCTTCAGACTTCATCAGTAAGTGCTTCAAGTTAGCCTGACTTTCAGCAAGCAAAGCTGTGTGGTCAGCATATCACAGGTTGTTAATGAGTCTTCCTCCAATCCTGATGCATTATTCTTCTTCATATAGTCCAGCTTCTCGGATTATTTGCTCAGCATGTAGATTGAATAAATATAGTGAAAGGATACAACCTTGATGCACTCTCTTCTTGATTTTAAACCATGAAGTATCCCCTTGTTTTGTTTGAATAACAGCCACCTGGTCTATGTACAGGTTCCTCATGAATCCAATTAGGTGTTCTGGAACTCCCATTCATCTCAATATTATCCATAATTTGTTATGATCCACACAATCAAATGCTTTTGCATAGTCAATAAAACATAAGTAAATATCTTTCTGGTATTTTTTGCTTTCAGCCAAGACACATCTGACATCAGCAACAATATCCCTCATTCCACATCCTCTTCTGAATCCAGCTTGCATTTCTGGAAGTTCTCTGTCAATATACTGCTGCAACCATTTTTAAATTATCTTCAATAAGATTTTACTTGCATGTGATATTATTGATATCGTTTGATAATTCCCACATTCTGTAGCATCACCTTCCTTTGGAATGAGTACAAATATGGATCTCTTCCAGTCAGTTGGCCAGGCAACTATCTTCCAAATCTCTTGGCATAGCCCAGTGTGTGTCTCTAGTGGGGCATCCATTTGTTTAAACCTCTCAGTGGTTATTCCATCAATTCCTGGAGCCTTGTTCTTCACCAATTCCTTTAGTGCAGCTTTGACTTCTTCCTTCAGTACCATTGGCTCTTGATCATATGCCACCTCCTGAAACGGATGAAGATCAACCAGATTTTTTTGATAAAATTACTCTGTATTCCTTCCATCTTCTTTTGATTTTTCCTTCATCATTCAATATTTTGCCCATAGAATATTGCAACTCGAGGCTTAAATTTTTTCTTCCATTCTTTCAGCTTGAGAAGTGCTGAAGTGTTCCTCCCTTTTGGTTTTCTAACTCCAGGTCTTTGCATATTTCATTATAGTATTTGCCTTTGTCTGCTCGAGCTGCTCTTTGAAATCCTCTGTTTTGCTCTTTTATCTTGTCATTTCTTCCATTTGCTTTAGCTATTCTCCATTCAAGGGCAATTTTCAGAGTCGCTTCTGACATTCATTGTGGTCTTTTCTTCTTTTCTTGTCTTTTTAATGACCTCTAGCTTTCTTCATGGATGATGTTCTTGATGTCATCCCATAATTCTTCTGGTTTTTGGTCATTGGTATTTTATGCATCAAATCTATTCTATAGACGGTCTCTAAATTCAGGAGGGCTATATCAAGGTCATATTTTGGCTCTCTTGGATTTGTTTTAATTGTCTTCAACTTAAAGTTGAACTTGCATATGAGCAGTTGATGGTCTGTTCCACAATCAGATCCTGGCATTCTTTTGGCTAAAGATAACGAGCTTTTCCATTGCCTCTTTTCACAGATGTAGTCAACATGATTCCTGTGTATACTCCATCTCACAAAGTCCATGTGTATAGCTCCCATTTGTGGTGTTGAGCAAAGATATTTGCATTGAATAAGTTGTTGGTCTTACAAAATTCTATCATGTAATCTCCAGCATTATTTCTATCACCAAGGCCAAATTTTCCAACTACTCGTGATTCTTCTTTGTTTCCAGTTTTTGCATTGCAGTCACCAGTGATAATTAACACATTTTGATTGCATATTCGGTCAATTTCAGACTGCAGAAATTGATAAAGGTCTTCAATTTCTTCATCTTTGGCTTTGGTGGTTGGTGCATAAATTTGAATAATAGTATTACCTGGTCTTCCCTGTAGGCATATGGATATTATCCTGTCACTGATAGCATTGTATTTCAGGACAGATCTTGAAACATCCTTTGTGATGATGAATGCCATGCCATTCTTCTTCCAATTGTCATTTCTGGCAGAGTAGATCATTTGGTTGTCTGATTCAAAATGGCCCAAACCAGTCCATTTCGCTCACTAACGCCTAAGATAGCAATCTTTATGCATTCCATTTCATTTTTGACAACTTCCAATTTTCCTAGATTCATACTTCATACATTGCATGTTATGCTTATTAATGGATGTTTGTAGCTGTTACTCCTCAATTTGAGTTGTGTTATGTCAGCAAATGGAGGTCCCAAAACCTTTACTTTATCCATATCATTAAGGTTAGTTCTACTCTGATGAGGCAGCTCTCTCTCAGTTGTATTTTGAGTGTCTTCCAACCTAAGGTGTTCATCTTCCTGCACTGTATTGGACAATGTTTCTGGACTATTCATAAAGTTGCCCAGTAATTTATCAAACACTGTTTCTCCACTATTTGTAAGGTTTCCTCTGGCCAATTCTTTGGGAAGTGTATGGCCTCTTTCTTCTTCCTAGTCTATCTCAGTCTGTAGGCTGCACTGAAACCTGTGCACCATGTACAACCCTGCTGGTGTTTCAAACACTGGCGGCACATCCTCAAGCCTTGCAGCAACACACAGGCCACCACAGTACAACAAACTGATAGAGAAGTTTGTCTCTCTCAGCTTTTCGAAACCTCTCCACCCACCTCTTACTTGGATCCCATGGCTTTGTCAAACCCTGTTTTTCTCCACTTTCTGCCTCTTGAGTGGGGCCTCTCTCCCTCCCCTTACCTGGATTCCATGGCTCTGCCATCATCAGCATTTTCCACCACTTCCTGCCTCTAGAGCTGGTAGACATATTAAATTCCATTTAAAATACTACTTTTTTATATTAATCCCATTTGGTGTTTTCTTAGCTCTTTGGATATGGTTTGATATCTGTCATTAAATTTTTTTGCCATTATTCTTAGTCATTCTTACTTCAAATAATACTTCTTCTCTGTTCTCTCTTCCCTAGGTATTCCAATATATGCACATGTTACAACTTTTGAAACTGCTCCAACATTTTGGTTATCCTTTTCTGTATTTTTAATTCTTTTTTTTTTTTTTCTCTCTTTTCGTTTCATTTTGGAAAGTTTCTATTGACAGAACTTCAGTCATTGATTCTTTCTTCTGCCCTATCCAGTCTATTCATGAGTCCTTCAAAGTCATTTTTTATTTCTTTTGCAATGTTCTTACTTTCTAGTATTTCTTTTCAATACTTTCTTAAAATATCTCTCTCTGTTTGCATCTGATTTTGCATGTTGTCTACTTTTCCATTAGAGTCCTTAACATATTGATTATGTTATTGTTACAATGTGCCATCAAGTTGATTCTGACTCACAGTGACCCTTTGTATAACAGAATGAAACATAGCTCTTCCAATGTTATTCTCACAACCATTGTCATGATTGAGCCCATTGTTGCAACCAGTGGTCAATGACATAGCTATGATAAAAACTGAGTATATGGTAGTGTGCCTTTAAGGTTATGTTTTTATTGTTGCTAGGTACTATTTTGTTGACTCCTACTCATAACAACCGTATGTAAAACAGAACAAAACCCTGCCCAGTCATGCTCCATCCTCACAATCTTTGCTCTACCTGAGCCGTCATTGTGGCCACTGTTAATCCATCTTATTGAGGACTGAGGACCTTCCCCTCTTTCACTGAGCCCCCACTTTATCAAGCATGATACCCATCCCCAGGGAATGGTCCCTTCTGACAACATAACCAAAATAAATTAGACCAAATCTGGCTATCCAGGGAGCATTCTGGCTTCACTTCTTCCAGGACTGATTTGTTAGTTCTTCTGACAGTCTATGGTACTTTCATTATTCTTCACCAACACAACAACTCAAAGGCATCAACTCTTCTTTGGTCTTCCTTATTCATTGTCCAGCTTTCACATGCATATGAGGTGAATGAAAATATCATGGATTGAGTTAGGTGCATCTTGTTCTTCAAAGAGATATCTTTGCTCTTTAGTACTTTAAAGATGTCTTTTGCAGGAGATTTGTCTAGCATGATATGTCATCTGATCTCTTGACTGCTGCTTCCATTGGTGTTGATTGAGAAACCAAGTAATATGAAATCTTTGACAACTTCAATCTTTTCTCCATTTATCATGATGCTACTTATTGGTCCAGTTGTGAGGATACTTGTTTTCTTTTTGTTGGAGTGTAATCCATACTGCAGACTATAGTCTTTAATCTTCATCAGTAAGTGCTTCAAGTTAGCTTCACTTTCAGCAAGCAAGGTTGTGTCATCTGCATATCACAGGTTTCTCATACATCTTCCTCCAATCCTGATGCAGCATTCTTCCTCATATAGTCCAGTTCTTGGATTGTTTGCTCAGGCAGATTTAGTAAATATGATGAATACAAACTTGACCCATACCTGTCCTGATTTTAAGCTATGAAGTATCCTCTTGTTCTGTTCTAATGACAACTGCTTGGTCAGATTCCTCATAAGGACAATTAGTGTTCTGAAATTCCCATTCTTTACAATGTTATCCAGAATTTGTATGACCCATATGGTCAAATGTTTTTACATAATCAATAAACACAGGTTAACACCTTGATTATATTCTTTGCTTTCAGCTAAGGTCCATGTGATATCAACAATGTCACCTCTCATTTCATGTCCTCTTCCAAATCCAGCTTGAATTTCTGGAAATTCCCTGTCAATATACTGTTGCAACTGTTTTTGAATTAGCTTCAGAAAAAATTTACTTGTATGTGATATTAATGATATTGTTTGATGGTTTCCATTTTCTATTGGATCATGTTTCTTTGGAATGGGTACAGATATAGATTTCTTCTATTCAGCATTAGATGTCTTCAAAATTTCTTGGCATAAATGAATAGGCACCTTCAGGGCTGCATCTGCTTGTTGAATCATCTCAGTGAGTATCCCATCAATTCCTGGAGCCTTGTTTTTCACCAATTCCTTCAATGAAGCTTAGAATTTTTCCTTTGATACCATTGGTTCTTGATTATTTGCTGCCTCCTGATATGCTTTGATGTTGACCAATTCTTTCTGATACAATGGCACTATGTATTCCTTCCATCTTGTTTTGGTGCTTCCATAATAATTCAATATTTTGCCCATACATTCCTTCAATATTGTAACTTTTCTCTTCAATTCTTTCAGTTTGACATATGCTGAGCATGTTCTTTCATTTGTTTTTCAAATTCCAGGTCTTTACACATTTCATTATAACATTTTACTTTGTCTTCTTGAGCCATTTTTTTGAAATCTTCTGTTGAGCTCTTTTATTTAATCATTTCTTCCATTTGCTTTAGCTACTCTGGCAGTGCAGTGCCTAAGCATTTGACTGCTAACCAGAAGGTTGGAGGTTCAAACCCACCAACCATTCCGTGGAAGGAAGATGAGGCAATCTACTTCCATAAAGATATACCACCTTGGAAACCCAATGGGGATCATTATGAGTCACAATCAGCTCAATGGCATTGTTTTATTTTTGTTTTTTTTTTTTACTCTATGTACAAAAGCAAGTTTCAGAGTCCCTCTGACACTCATTTTGTTTTTTCTCTTCTTTCCCGTTTTTTTAACCACCTTTTGCTTTCATCATGTATGAGGTTCTTAATATCATCCTAAAACTTGTGTTCAGTGGTGTCAAATTTATTCTTGAAATGGTCTCTAAATTCAGGTGGGATATACTCAAGGTAGTATTTTGGCTGTCATTAACTTATTTTAATTTTCTGCTGCTTCACCTTGAACTTGCATTTAAGCAATTGATGATCTGTTCTACAGTCAGCTTTTGTCCTTGTTTTGACATCTTTCCATAGAAGCAGTTGATTTGATTCTTCTGTATTCCACCTGGTGAGGTCTACATATATAGCCACCGTTTATGTTGTTGAATAAAGATATTTGCAATGAATAAGTTGGTGGCCTTGCAAAATTCTATCATGTGATATCCAGTGTCATCTCTGTCACCAAAGCCATATTTTCCAACCAGTTTCTTCTTTATTGCTTCTTCTTTGTTTCCAGCTTTCACATTCAAATCACTAATAATTATCAATATGTCATGATTGCATGTTTCATCACCTTCATACTACAGAAATTGGTAAATTTCTTCATCTTTGGCTTCAATGGTTGGTTTATAAATTTGAATAATAGTAGTATTAACTGGAGCTCTGGTAGCATAGTTCCTGAGGCACTTAACTGCGAACCAGAAGGTGGGTTCAAACCCACCAGCCACACCTCAGGAGGAAGATGGGGCAATCTACTTCTGTAGTGCTACTGCCTCAGAAACCCAAGGAGGGGTCGCTATGAGTCGGGTCCGACTCGACGGCACATAACAACAACAACAACAACAGTATTAACTGGTCTTCCATGTAGGCATATAGATGTTATCCTATCATTGAGAGTATTGAGAAAATTTTTATTTGGATGTGAAGGTTTATTATTATTTTTTTAATTTGAGGTCACCCTGTGATTTATTATTTTCTCCTAAGTTTAAAACAGTCTGTTCTATCTCATATTTGTCTTGATTTCCTTGACATTTAGAAGTTACATAACTACACTATTTATTCCCTCTTTTTTGGTTTTTAGTTGCCCTCATTTACCAATTGATGTCTCTGGTACCCTGTTTACAAACCTTGAAGGCTTATTTTACTCTGGATACTTCTGTAAGTTGTTTGGCTTCTGGGTTATGTCATCATGTGTTTTAATCATTGCTTTGTTTGCTGTTGTTGGTTCTCTGTCCAAAGGACCCTCTTTAGCAACTTTGCTAGGGTTGGTCTGGTTTTAACAAATTCCCTTAATTTCTGCTTCTCTGAAACTCTCTTAATTTCACCCTCATATTTGAGGGACAATTTTGCTGGATATATGATTCTTGGTTGGAAGGTTTGTTTTTTTTTTTTTTTTTTTTTCAAGGTTTTATATATATCATCTGATTGCCTTCTCATCTCCATGGTTTTTGCTGAGAAATCAGAGTTTATTCTTATTAGTTACCCTTTGGAGGTAACTTTTTGTTTTTCCCGACATCCTTTCAGGATTCTTTCTTTGTCTTTGGTTTTGGTAAGTTTCATGATGATATTTCTTGATGACTTTCTTTTGTGATCTATTCTGTTTGGGGTTCATTGAACTTCTTGAGTGGGTGTATTCTCAAGTTTCATCATATCAGGGAAATTCTCGTCCAACAAGTCTTTGTCAATTTTCTCTGTGGTTTTATCTGTCTCTTCCTGTTCTGGAATTCCAATTACATGTAAGTTATTCCTCTTGATCATATTCCACATGAATCTTAGGCATTCTTCATTTTGTTTTGATCTTTTGTCTGATTGATCCTTTAAGGAAATACTATTGAAATGTCTGACTTAAATCACATTAATTCTGTCTTCCTTTGATTTGATTGTATTCCTTTGCCCATGCAATGTGTTATCAGTTTCTGAAATCTCAGTATTAATCTTCCGGATTTCTGTTTTTTGTTTTTGTATGATTTCTAATGTTTTATTTATTTTGTCATTTCCTTCTTGTATTATTTTCCTAAATTCACAGTTTTGTCAGTGTTTTCCTTAATTTTGTCCTTGTTTTCCTTGAATTTGCAGTGTGTTCCTTAAGCTATCTCTCAATCCATTGAATGTACCCAAATATAATTCTTTTGAATTCTTTATGATGGAGTTCCAATGCTGCTTCATCCTCAGGGATGTCTTCTGTGTTTGTACCCTGGTCTCTTGTTTCTACTGGTTCATCTTCCTTCTTTCTGTGGACTGTGATGATCTGTTGTCTCTGAAAAATTGTGTTGTTGTTGTATTTATGTTTACTTTGCAGTTATATGTCAATGTGTTTCACACAAGACTTTTTTTTCCCTTTATTTTGTGTTGATATATCTGTGCAAACAGGGTACTGTGCTTCTCTATTTGCTGGTTGTTAGCACTTAGGCACTCACCATCTGTCTCCTGGTGAGTGTGATAGAGAATGAGAGTGTGTGTACAGATCTCTGTTAGCTCTTTGTAAAAAGCAGCTGAGGGTGAGTTGAGCTGGTATTGGCTTCTGTTTATTGTTGGTAAATTGGTGCAAAAGCAAGTGGTGGCCCTCAGTGAATGGGGCTGCAGAAGGAACAGGTATGGTTAGGTTGTGTGGGAACAGTTGCTGTCTCCCACTCAATTAGACAAAAAAAAAAAAAAAA
>NW_006921925.1:3024602-3048757 GCF_000298275.1 Orycteropus afer afer | reverse complement strand
AACAAAAAGAATAATTTAAAAACAAACAAATAAAAACAAAACTGTGGGAGTGTGTGAGGTGGGGCACTGCACCCAGGCTCCACCAGGACACATACCTGGATAGAATTCCTGCTGGTTAAGAAAGTGGGTGGACATAGGGATGGCCTGACCCCTATTCACCAAGGAGGTTCAGGGCATAAAAGTAACAAGGAGGAATAGCACACCTTTCTAGTTGTCAGCCTCCAGTGTGGTTGCCCATGCTGTCCTTGGCAGGTGTAGATCACTTCTAGGTCATTATGCAGGTAAGAACACCATCTGCACACATTCAAAACGGCCATCAGCAGTCGATAGGTCCACCTATCCCATCCTCACTATTCTGTCTGGAAGTCAGGCACCAATGCAATCAGTCACTGCCTGTGCAGTCCTTAGTGAGCAGATCTGATTCTTAGGTTGCTATCAGAAACTGTTCAAAATGGGTATACCCTCAGGACAGCAAGCAGTCCACTGCTGCATTTGTCTCTTTACTCACTGTTTCATTCAGGTTCTTCTACTAGTTGGTATTTAATCCACTTCTTTATCCTTCCCTTCAAAGCTCAGGGTTCCAGGATCATCTCCTATATTAGTTTCAGTTGGTTTCTCATTGCTTTGTTGCAGAGGGTCTGTGTAGCTTATTTGCCTATACTGTCATGTTGCAGGATCTACTCTATTTGTAAGGTTTTCAGTGGGTAATTTTTTCAGAAGTGGATGACCCTGTCCTTCTTCCCAGTCTGTTTTAGTCTGGAAGCTCTGCTGAAACCTGTCCACCATGGATGACCCTGCTGGTACTTGAAATACCAGTGTTATAGCTTCCAGCATCACAGTGACACACAAGCCATCACAGCATGACAAAATGACAGACGAAGTGGTTTAGTCATAGTGATTTTTAAATTCCATGTTGTTAATTCTAAAGTCTGTGTCATATCTTGGTCTGGTTCTGATGCCTGATTTTTCTCTTCAGACTGTGATTTTTTTTTTTTTTTTCTTTCTTGCCATTTGACATGATTTGTACTTTTTGTTGCAATCTGAGCATGATATATCAAGTAAGAACTCTGGTGAATAAGTCAGTAGTGTGAGGTTTTAAGTTAATCTTGCCAGGATTTAGGCTGTTTAATATTTGGTGTATCTGTCAGAGTATTCTCTTTTCTCTGGTGTCTTTGTTTCATTGCTTTCCCACTCCCTCTTAGTTTTTTTGGTTTTTCTAAGAACGCCTTAAATAGTCTGTGTCATGAAACTTTTTCCATTATGATCTAAAAATAGGAGAACAAAAACTCACTGGAGCCCTGTTTGTATATATATATATAACATAAGATAATTATTTTTGGTTCTTTATCATGAGAATCTATTAGGGTTCTCAGAAGTAACACAAATGTGTGGGAACTTCCCAAGGACTGCCAGCAGGAGTTTTTACTCTCAAAGTAGTCCATGCTCAACACCCAGTAATGCAAATTTATCAGTTAAGCCTTTCTACCAGTTTATACCACGACTCGGCTGTCAGTTTGTGGTACTATTGTGGCCAATGTGTTACTATGATACTGAAAGCTATGCCACCAGTAATTCAAATACCAGCAGGGTCACCTATGGTGGGCAGATTTTAGCAGAGCTTCCAGACTAAGAAGAAAATAGGGAGAAAGGCCTGGCAATTTACTTCTGAAAATCAGACAATGAAAACCCTATAGATCAAAAAAGAATATTGTGCAACAGAGTGTCAGAAGACCAGCCTTCTAGGTTTGAAGGCACATGAAACACACAGTAGCTACAACAAAGGACTTGAGCATGTGGACGATTGTGAAGCTGGTGAAGGACCAGGCAACAATTAATTCTGTTGTAGACGGGGTCATTATGAGTCAGAGCCAGCTGGATGGCAACTGACAACAACTACAACTGTCTTATGCTTCCAGTGGCTTTTCTTCCAGATAAACTGATAGTAGCTGTGAATCTCTATACCCAGGTCTGAGACTCTGTAATCATCTCTGTCTCTAGATTTCTAGATAGCAGTTAGTCATGTGACCCCACTCTATGAGGGTCCAGGTAATTCATTGATGTTAAGTTTTGTCAGCATTTTTCTTACTGTAAGGATAGTGAAGATGACTTCCAGACAAGTCAGAGCTGAAACTAGGTAATTCTTTATCTTGAATTTAATAAAAAACAGTAAGTCAATCTGATACTCTAAAACAGTCAAAATTAAACTGATGTCATTCCATGTGAAAAAAAATTTTTTCTTCATAATTACAAAAGTAATAATAAAAGAGAAATATAAATCAGGCATAATTTTTCATTTACACTACTAACTGGACTAGTGATGAGACAATCTCAGACCTCAAAGGAAATTACTAACCAATGTGGAAGAGTGACCTATCAATAGGCAATTGACATGCATTTTCCACAACAGAGTGGTACAGGAGCACACAGAAGTTACCATTCGTTTTTACTTGAAAAATCTGCATCATATGCAAATATATTATTTAATGCTAGTCAATGAATTGATATATCATGCAAAGAAGGAAAGAAAGAAGGAAAGGAATAAGCAAGCAAGAAACAAAGAAAGGTGATCCATTGTTACACAGTATGCATTTTTTTTAACTTTTTGAAACTTTTAAACTCATCATATTCTATCAGAAAAGAGATATCTTGAATAATCTAGATAATCAAAAATTATTTTTTGGAGAGGATGGTACCTGGCAGCTCAAAGGGAATGAGGAATGTATATATAAATCTAAAGTAATACTCAGGGTGAAGATGAATCAGATGTTAGGGTATTACAAACTATTAAGAACTGATAGGAAAATGCATAGAATGGAATTCAGTAAATTTTGCATTTTCATTGGTGAACCACTGTGAGAATATTGTGAAATCGATGGACTATCTTCCCAGATAAAGATGTATATGTAAACAAAACTATGCATTACAATTTTTGATCTTTATCAACTCAGTGAAGCCAAGCCACTGGAGTCCTCCAGATTATGTTAGGTGATATAGACATGGAATAAACTGGACCAAGGAGAGAAATCTGAGAAAATTTAATTTTAAGGAGAAGGCAGTAAGTAAAAACCTATAAAAGTAAGAAGAAATTTTCATAGTAGTAGAATAAAAACTGGAAAGATTTGTATCATTTGAAATCATAGAGAGCTGCAATATACTGTCAACTATGTCAAATATAAGAGAGAGGGTGAGAAAGAGAGCCATTGAAGAGTTCTCATTTGAAAAGGATCCATTGTATCTGGGATTACTGAGGCTACCTGTGACCTTTACCATTGTTGATTCATTGGAAAATTGAGGACTTAAAGAAGAATAGCTGGAAAAAAAAAAAGTGGAGACCATAAAAAGGAGAATTTAGGCTTGGCTGAAGAGACAAGAGAGAATAGGATAATGTCTAGAAGAGATTGCTATTTTATAATTGAAAAACTTGAAGATGTTCATAGGATGGGAAGGGCAATATGTTGAAAGGAAGATGCTGAAGAAATTGAGGAGAGGGTACAAAATTGATGGAGTGAAGTCCAAAGAAGGCAAGAAAGGAGTGGTTCGTGGCCCCACATGCAATGGATAAACCTGAGCAGGAAGAGTGATAATCAAAGACTACCTCAAACAACTCTACGGGAAAAGTGATTATGTCTCTGTTATTTGCTCCCATATTTTTATCAGTGCCATAACAGTATTACTACTTGAGTGAAGATCTTTTTGGCTTTCATGAGGAATTTACACTAAAAGCTATGTCCATCAACCCACACCACCTGTATTTTGATTTTGAAGACATTGCCTACCTTACATTTAATCACATTTTTAAATATCCACAATGACTCATTCAATCATAAATCAAATCAGACCAAACTCACTGCCATAAAGTCAATTATGATGCATAGTGTGTAGAATGAGTTTCCAAGGCTGTAAATCTTTAAGAAAGCAGACTGCCTCATCTTTCTTCTGTGGAGAGGCTATTGGGTTCTAACCACCAACCTTTTGGTTAGCAGTCAAATGCCTTAACCACTATACCACCAGAGCTCCTTCAATCATAACAAGATACATATTACATGTTACACATTTATTAAAGTCAATATTACATTTAAAAGCAGGAGGTAAATAGCTTTCCATTAGATTTCCATTAAAATCCTAAAAGAGTTGACACTCAGTCAACTCCAAATAGCAGCTCCATACAACCAACACATTAGCAATTAATTTCTCTCATGGAAATAGTTTTCATGTTTTAAAATGGAATTTTAGCTCATACTTTGTAGAAGAGGTAGGTGCCTATAAAGGCTGCAATTTTTAATCTAGCACTTAAACACAAATAATTACAGCTGATTCTCTTTTTTAAGATTACAAAATAATATCTACACTGTAGAACATCATGTTCTGTCTAATCCAACGGAATGTGTTGTTATAAATATATCTTTATACTTGTAGCAAATTTATTTTCTGATCTTGTTGAGTTCAGACTGATGTTAAATTCACTACGTACAATCTGGAATCAAACAAAGAATAATTGAAAATTGAGAGTGTATATAAACAGTAGAATAGATTTCCTAAATAATTCGTACACATATTGTTGGATCCCATATTTTATTGTTGTAAACATTTATATAACACAACTTTTTCCAATTCACTATAGTTCATAGTATATATGTAATTCAGTGACACCAATTACATCAATCCTGTTGTGCAGCCATCACCAACATCCATTGCCAAATTTACCTTCACCATAAACAAAACTTAATACTTCCTAAACAACGAGCTCCTTTTTTTCCTCTGTCTTCTCGCTCCTGGTAACCATTATTAAACTTTGATCTCTACACATTTGCCTATTTCTGTTATTTTACATAAATGAGATCATATGATATTTGTCCTTTGGTGATTAATTTACTTCACTCAGCAAAATGTCCTCAAGGTTCATTTGTGTTGTAGCATGAATCAGAACTTCATTTCTTTTTACGACTGAATAGTATCCCATGGTATGTATGTACCACATACTGCTTACTCTTTCATCTTCTTAGGTTTTTCCCCTTTTGGATATTGTGAACAAGGAACATTGGTGTACAAGTGTCTCTGAATCAATGCTTTCAAGTCTTTTGGCTATATCTAGAAGTAGAATTGCTGGTTTATATGGTTATATGTTTAACTTTTTGTGGAGCCACAAAACCTTTTCACAGTGGCTCTACCAGTTCACATTCTCATCAGAAATAGGCAAGGGTTACAGTTTCCCCTCGTTCTGGCCAACATTTGCTATTTTTTATTGTTTTTTGAATATTTGCCATTCTAGTGGGAATAAAGTTGTATTGAATTACCTTTTCATTTGAGCAAATTTGTGTTCTTTTATATTAAAAAAAAAAATCCTTGATCAAGCCATTAAGGGAATTATCAGAAAGAAAGACATGATTTCCATGTAAAGTTGTTTGATGTTGTTTTATTTATATTAGGGGATAAATGAAGACCCTCTAATATCTAAAACAGAAAATTGTTAAGTTAATGACAGTATATCCAAATGATGAAGAATTTATATGGCCATAAAAAGTATTTTTTTTTCCATTTCCATCATCCATTATGCTTGGGATAGAGTAAATTCTCAATAAATATTAGTTAAATAAATAAATAACCTCCTGAATATTTTAGTGCGGTCTTATTTGTGAATGCTCTAATCTTATTGGCAGAAGGATTACCTACCAACTATAGTGAAATTCCAGATTAGACTGAAAGAATTGTGACTTGGTAGTAGGAGCTTGGCTAAGAGAACATCTCAGGGCACTTCTTTGCCAATGTATCACTTCTTATGTCTTGCTATAAAATAGTTCTTGCTGTCAACTAGCAAACCTATTTTATTAAACTACTCTAAACTTTTATAATTTAAAATACACTGCAGTCAAAGATAATTTCTCACTAGCTGAACTTTGGAGAGTTGTAACCTGGGAAGATCATTTCTAGAACCCCCTATTGAGCAGTTGCAAGAGATAGGGAAAAGCATAGAAGAAGCAGAAATCATCATTTTTCCTTTGGGAGTGACAGACAGGTGCCTGGATGTGGCAGATCTAAAACTTTTTAGCAGCTTCCAGATGTCTCCGAGCAAACCAGCAGACCTTGTGGTGCAGATACTTGTGTCCATTCAGTTGCTTCCTTCAGGTGACTTAGCCGTATGATAACTTTTTGATTCCTTGAAAGCTAGCTGCAAATCTAGAACCTTCTATTGGCTCTACAGTGTCACAGCTCTAGTTGTTTCAAAGATTTGGAAACCACCCATAATAAATCTCTGAAGTACCTCGAGCAGTTTCTCTTTTCCAGATCAGCTACTAACTGATAAAATAGCCCTATAGCTAGAGATTAGAGGCACTCTCTACCATTCTTAGCTTGTTCATATTTATCTGTATTCTGAGTTATTCTCTTATTCTGAATGCAGTGTTATGACAACTGTGTTGAATAGGTTGTGGTAGGGTTTCATATAGAAGACCTGGCATCAGGAAATTATAAAGACCTAAGCAAATCACCCAGAGCTTCCAGAAGACATTTGTTTGTTTTGGAAAACGATTTGTTTCATTTACGAAATATTCAATTGTCTGGATGTTTTCTTGTTGCTAATTTAGTGTTTCAAAAAGAGTCATTCATTCTGTGTTTATTACATGCTACATTTTTCTGGGCAAAATGATAAACCTTCTGAAAAAGTTGTTCTTTCAAAATGATGCTCTCTGTAGTGTTTTATTAAGAAAATAGTGGTGAATTTCAAAGCAATAACAGAATTTTGAAAATTAAAGAAATAATAAATGTGCATGGGCATCATATCTTGCCCTTTCCAATTCATTCAAATATAAATATGTTTCCAATTTTGACATCACTATGCTTAAATCTTTCTAAGATTTTTCATGAATAGAGAATAAATAATGGACTCCTAAGCATGGGAGCTCTGGTAGCATAGTGCCTAAGGCACTTGACTGCTAACCAGAAGACTGGCAGTTCAAACTCACCAACCACTCCTTGGAAGGAAGATGGGGCAATCTACTTCCGTAGTGATATTTCCTCGGAAACCCAAGAAGAGGTCACCATGAGTCGGGTCTGACTCAATGACACATAATAACAACAAGCATGATATAGGTGACCTTGGATGGTGCAAGTGGATATGCACTTGATTACTAGCCAAAAATTTGGCAGCTCTAACCCACCAAGACATGCCTAGGAAGTCAGACCTGGAGATCACTTCTGAAAGGTCAGTCTTGAAAACCCTATGGAGCAATTCTACTCTGCACTCATGGGGTTACCATGAGTCACAATTAATTTCATGGTAACTAGTAACAACAAGCTCAACATATAAGTTCTTCCATGAACAATACCTTTCATTTGCTTTTCCAGGCATTTATCTTCATTTAAAACACACCTAAAAGACTATTGGCCATTCACAGACCCTGACAAGTCTTAGTTTATAGCTCATATTCTTCCCTTTCATTTGTCTGTCAAAATTTACCCAATCTTTATGTCTCAAACCAAATACTATTTGTCCATAAAGCCCTCTTGATAACTCAAAAATTTTTAAATTCTCATAGAATTTTTTTCTTTGTTACTCCTACTGATGGGAGAACGCAATGTTATTTAAAAAAAAAAAAAAATAAGTAGCTGTAAACCACAGACTAGAATCTAGCAGGAAGACCAATGCTCAAGATGAACATACTGTATAGAGGTGACTGTGGTTTGGTAAGTGTGGTAGTCATGTTTGTGCGTCAACTTGGCTGGGCCTGGTTGAGTAGCTGGGCAACTGGTGGTAGTTATTCCCCATGATGAGACTGGCAATCAACTCCATGGTGGGATCTACCACAAGCAGCTGAATGGCTGCCTTTGGGATGTGGTCTGCTTCCTGTATATAAGGAGAAGCCTTGGGAATGGTCTATGGCACGCTTAGACCCTGTATGTAGCCATGTCATTGCTCAGCAGCTTACTATGCTCTGCAGACCTTGGGACTTAAAATGGACTTAAGTTAATGGCCTGCCGTGTGGTTTGGTAACATTGGGACTGTGTCTTTTTACTTGTCAACCTTGTGCTTCTCAGTCTCAGCAGCCAGCAGCTGTCTGAGTGAAGAAATGCCTCTAGCTCCAGTATGCCAGGAGCAGGAGGCAGAGCTGGACCGCAAGGTTGAGGGGCTTTCACCCAGCCCCTAGAACCTAGCACTTTGAACTTGGACTTAAATCCTCCAAATTGTAAGCATAAACTCCTGTTTCTTAAGGTCTTCCCATTTGTGATATATTTCTGTCAGAGTGGCACAAGATAACCAAAACAATAATTAAGTGTTTTAATTAACATTTAAATGCATGCTATTATTTTGATCTTTAATATGTATTTGTGACTGTGAAATAGAAGATAAAAGATAAAAACTGCTATCAAGTTGATTCTGACTCACAGCAACCCCCATTAGGTTTCCAAAGTGGGAAATCTTTACGAAAGTAGATTGCCCAGTCTTCCTTCTGCAGAGTTGCTGGTGAGTTTGTACTGCCAATCTTCTGGTTAGCAGTCAAATGCCCTAGACACGGTGCCACCAGAACTCCTTAAAATAGAAGATACTAGGCTAGAAATATATAAACAAACAAACAAGTGAAACGAAAAAAAAAAAAAAGAGCCCAGAATCCAATCACTCATTAAGCCTACTAAACCTAATGGGGTCACTATGAGTCAGAATCAACTTGATGGCAGGTGTGTTAGACTGGGTTCTCTAGAAACAAAACAAGTAAAGCTTATATATATGTATATTTAGAGAAATTTATCTTAGGAAAATGACTCACACACTTATAGAACCTGATAAGTCCAAAGTTCCTGGATCAAACGTCAAGCTGGAGGCTTTTCCAACTCTTGCAGCCACAGGGGCTGAGGAGCTCAAGGCTGTCAGGCAGTGCACTGGCTGTTGACTCCAACAAATGATGAATCCAAGATCTCCAGGCTGAATGGTGGACTGTTCACTCATGAACAGTTGTAGGCAGCACAACAGAATCCCAAGCCACAGAAGAATGTCCCTTTTCTCAGGATGTCCATAGATATACTGGAAGCAGCCCACACTCCTAGGGAAACTCCCTTTCAACAGATTGCTTGCTCAAAACATGATCATCTGATCCCATTATGGGAATAACCACATCACAACAGCTTAAACCACACAGAATTGTGGTCCAATCAAGTTGACACACAGCTCCAACTATCACAGCAGGGTTTTTTTATCTTCTATTTCACAGTCAAAAGAACTCTGGTAGTGTAGTTCCTAAGGCACTTGACTGCTAACCAGAAGGCTGGCAGTTCAAACCCACCAGCCACTCCTAGGAAGGAAGGTTAGGCAATCTACTTCCGTAGATACCACCTCAGAAACCCAAGGAGGGGTTGCTACTAGTCGGGGCCGACTCGAAGGCACATAACAACAACAATAACATTTCACAGTCATAAATACAGATTAAAGATTAAAATAATAGCATGCATTTAAATGTAAACTAAAACATTTACTTACCAAACCACAGTCATCTCTATATAGTATGTTCATCTTGAGAAATGGTCTTCTTGCTAGATTCTAGTCTGTGGTTTTCAGCTAGGCTGATGAGTGTGATCTTTTTACCTTTTGTGTTAGTGCTCCATTAAAAAGGCAGCTTGGTCTATTCTTGCTAAACTCTTGTCTTAGACTTGGGTTAACTTTCTTCAGTTTCATTGGAGATAATTTAAGCATATGACAAAAGACTGTCTTCAGACTTTCATAGCATTTTCATCCTAAAGCATGATCTGTTCACTTATCTGTCCATTCATACATTCTTTCAACTTTTGAGCCTACATAACATGTAAAGCTCAGTGATAAGTGGAAAAGACTGGTGTGTTTGAAGAGAAGCAAGCATTCCAATTGACTGGACAATGGATTTACTGAAAAGAAACGTAGGGAAAAAGGATTGCTAAGTCCAAATGAAATCATATCATACAAGATTGTACATAACTAAACAAAGGGTCCCTATTCATTCTATGAACAAAGGAAAACTAATATAACTTACTAATGGTCTGGGAAATCAATAGATGATAAGGGGCATGATTTAAAAATGTTTAATTTGGTATGACTACTGGAGAAGATAGACTGGAAGGAAGGGAAATACTCAGGCAACTATTACAATCATCTATTTGATGGGAGTGATTGATAATCAATATAGTGAAAAGGAAGGCAAAAGATGTAGAGACATTTGGAGGGAGATGTTTTAGAGTTGTAACTTAGAAACTGAATATTTGCATGGAACATGAGCAAGGAGGGTGACAAAATTTGCCTGGTCTTGTGCAAAATGAAAATGTGAAGCCCCTTGTTCAAAAATCTAGGAAACTAAGACCATTAAAGATACAAAAATATTAAACTTTATTCTTTAAATATATTTTACTACTTATGAAATATAATAAGGACAACAGTGATGCATAAGTGAGAACACATATTTACAGATTCCAAAAAAAATAGTATTTTGGTTTCATAATTTTTTATTATATAATACATAATAATACTTTATTAATGTGATGATGCCTTGGTTGAATGTAAGGTTTTTCTGGCTCAATTTTCTGCATATTTATTTATTAGGTCATCAAACTATGCTTTCAATGTAAAATACTACACACTTCATTTTCAATCAATACAATTGAAGGTGGCATCAGTTGCTCTTGACAAATGAAAGAACACAAATAATTTGTTGATAATTTCTAATTTAAATGAGTTTTATAGGGGGATTCAACTGTTATTAGAACAGTTAAGAATATTTTATAGGCTGCAAAAGCATTGGGATAAATTTCTTATAAATAATTTCAAAATAAGCATTTCAATAATTATTTGGCTGCTAACAGAAGAGTCAGTAGTTTAAACTGTCAGTGGTTATGGGAGAAAGTTGTAACAGTCGGTTTCCATAGAGATTTACAGCCTTGAAACCCTGGGGGTAGTTCTACTCTGTGCTACTGAATCACTACAAGTCAGATTTGACTCCATGGCAATGGGTTGGATTTTAGAGCTGATGATTATCATGGATCAATTTTTTCTAAAAATATTCAACTCACATGCAAATCATTTCCATGTAAGTCTGAATTTAATATTAAATGTAAATTTATACAATAGCATATTTATATTTCCTTTGACATTTCCTATAAGTTGTGGAGGTCATACAAGAAACCAAAAATGTCTCTGTAATTTGCATGTAATTCATAATATCTGTTAAGCATGTTATCACTATATCCTTAATTTTAAGGAAAAAATAATTTAAAACTTATCTTCCTTGTTAATAGTTGGCCCATTTCTAGTTTCAAGTGAAAATATGTTCTTTTCAATTAAATGTGACAATCTTAGATTTAATTTCTATTTCTAAGTCCGTGAATATTTGCTTTGTAATACTGCAGCATTTCAAAACCAGACATTCTAAACTCTTAGAGAATTGCAATAATTCTCTGATATGCTTTGTTACAATGTATATTTTTATTTGTAATAATTTCTGACCAACCTTACTTCCTGAGTGCTGGTACTTCCTGTCCCAGTGCTCAGACTGGAATGTTATATTTGTGCAGACACCATATGGATGACTTCTGAGGACAACACCGGCAAGCTGGCCCACTATAGGCCCTCTTCTTGGTCCTGTATGCTATCTCTCCTCTCTACCACAGCCATGGTTGCTTCTGCTATGGCTGTCACTGTTGCCACTGAGAATCAGGGTCCATATCATCACCCAGCCAGCCCCTTAAGACCTCAGGGCAACCCAAATTCCCCATAAGATGTACATGGACATGCCATGTCAGCCACTGGGTGCATTGTCTGGGCCCATGAGAAGCTGCTGCTGACCATGACTACATACATATTTTGCCACATAGAACATCTCCTCTGGTCACACATATGCTTCATTGTCCATTCAGACTTCACATACAACACAAAAGTTCAAGATAAAATTGCTAGGAATATTCAGATGGCAACAGTAGAGCATTAAACTAAATGCAAAACCCTTCTCTGCATGGTTTCTACACTTTCTACTGCACAGGGGACACATCCAAGAAGCAGCCCTTCAGTAAGGAAGAGGAAAGATGGGACCTAAGGGTGTGGTAGAAGCCATCCCTTAAAGAACTAGTTTTAAAGGATAGGAATGGAAGGAAGCATACTGCAATGAGTTTAGTTTTAATACATCAATTGAAAGAGGTAAAGTAAAACAAAATAAGCTAAAGTTTAAGTAATAAGCACTTTAAATGGATAAACCTTAGCCATCAACAAGTATCTATGCAAGAAAGTCCCTTCTGTTTCCCAGTTAACTTTGTCTTTTCTTCCTTGGGATCCCTTTTCAAAGTAAAGATCTCCTCTATCTCCCTTGTTGTTGTTATTGTTGTTGTTAAGGCCCTTGACTCAGTTCATAGCAACCTCATGTGCAACAGAATGCAATACAACCCAGTCCTGCACCATCCTCACAGTTGTTACTGGGTTTGAGCCCATTGTGGCAGCCATTGTGTCAATCTATCTCATTGATGGTCTTTCTCTTTGTTGCTGACATTTTACTTTACCAAGCATGATGTCCTTCTCCAAGAACTGGTCTCTCCTGATAATAGGACCAAAGTATGAGAGATGAAGTTTTGCCATCCTCACTTCTAAGGAACATTCTGACTGTACTTCCAAGACAGATTTGCTCTTTCTTCTGACAGTCCACGGTACATTCGATATTTTTTGCCAACTCAATAATTCAAATGCATCAGTACTTCTTTGCTCTTTCTTATTCATAGTCCAGAATTTGCATGCATACAAAGTTATTGAAAATATGGTGGCTTGTGTTAGGCTCACCTTGATCTTCAAAGTGGTATCTTTGCTTTTTAACACTTTCAAGAGGTGTTTTGCAGCAGACTTGCCCAATGCAATATATCATGGGTGTTGATTGTGGATCCAAGTAAAATGAAATCCTTGACAACTTCAGTCTTTTCTCCATTTATTGTAATATAGGTTATTGGTCCAGTTGTGAGGATTTCTGTTTCCACTGTCTTGAAGTGTAATCTGTACTGAAGGGTTTAGTCTTTGATCTTCATTAGCATATGTTATGTGTCAAGTCCTCTTTGCTTTCAAGAAAGGTTGTGTCATCTGCATATCACAGGTTGTTTATGAGTCTTCCTCCAATCCTAATGGTTCCTTCTTTTTCTTATACTCTAGTTTCTCAGATTATTTGCTCAACATAGAGATTGAATAACTATGGTGAAAAGATACAACCTGAATCATGCCTTTCCAGATTTTAAGCCCTGAAGTATCTCCCTGTTCTGTTTGAAGGACTTCTTCTTGGTCTATGTACAGGTTTCTCATGAGAACAAGTAAGTGTTCTGAAGTCCCCATTCCTCACAAGGTTATCTATAGTTTCATATCATCCACACAGTCAAATCATTTTGCATAATCAATAAAAGATCCATCTGACATCAACAATACCAACTCAAAATAATAACAATCACAAAGATGATACAGGACCCTCAGTAGTTTGGGAGTTCAAACATATCCAGAAGTTCAGGGTTAAAAGATTTGATAAGCTGCTTCAGAAAGGTCACAGCATGAAACCCTATGGAACTCAGTTCTACTCTGCACATAGGATGTTGCCATGAATGGGAATTCACTTGATAGCAACTGCTTTCATTCCCAAGAGATACAGTAATTCATCTCTAAAGAAGTTTTAAAATATTTTAGCAATTCTTTGACACTTCTCAGGAAGGAAATGTGAATACAAAGTTCTGTGGAAGTTTGATGCAGAAGCCATGTAGTTTCCGGTTCTCCTGAAACATGCCCTCTTCAGATACTACGTCTCAGGACCCAGCAAGGTACAACATACCAGTCACAAGACAGGCTGGAGTTCAGGACCAGACAAAATGTATCACACCATCAGTTGTTTACAACTTACCTAGAAAAAATAAGGCAATGTGAAATCCTCTAAGGCAGAAAACTAGGGCAAAGGTAATTCCTTTGAGAAGTTCAAGTGGGCTTAGGGGAAAAATTCCCCAAGCTGTTTTTCCAAAGAACCAGGACAAAAGGCTACATTAAAAAAAAAAAAAAAAATTCATTTTGCCACAATAGGGAATATAGAAAGTGTGTAAAATACAACCAGAAAGTTTCTCAGAAGCAAAGATGGCAAGATTGACTGGCTTACTTTAGACATGTCATTAGAAAAGACCAATAGCTAGAAAAGAACATCATGTTTAGTAGAGCATCAGTGAGGGTGAAGGAAAATCTCAAAGAAATGGATTGACACAATGGCTGCAACAATCGTAAGGAGGGAATAGGACCAGGCAACTTTTCATTCTCTTATAAATAAGGTCACTGTGAACTGGAGTTAACTCAACAGCAGCCCAAAACAATAACAACATAAAATATCTATAAATTTACAAGGGAGAGATGTCTGATACTGATATATCTAATTTGTTTACAGGGTACACAATTCATTCACTAGGCAATCTTATTTTTAAATTCTTACCTGGTTTTTCCCCAGCTATTTTCTTTGTCACATTTTGCTCAGGACAATGCTATATTGGAAAAAGTTCAAGTGAGGGTCCTTCAAGGGAAAGAAATACAAGGGCACATTCCTAAATGAACATGCAAACCATACATATCTCCAGATCAGATAAAATGTACCAATTCAAGCACAGAAATTGTTTCACTCTTCCTTCCCATCTCATCCTTTTTGGAAGAGATAAGGGAAAGTTTCACCAAGCAAAGTGACAATTTGACCAGGTCTTAAAGGTCATGCCTGATAAATCATTGACTGCTGTTATAGAAATGAACCAAAAAATGACCTCTGTGTATTGACCTCAGGTTGTTGCTTCTTCGTAGCAAAGTGAGGTTGGTTAACACCCAGAGCTCTCTGGTACCAAACTCAAATTTGTTCACATCAGTTGTTTTAAAAATTGCCCCTAAAAGTAATTTTTTAGCCATGGAGTCTGCCTGCTTTACATACCGAGCAAAACCATACCCAACATCTAGTAGCCCCAGATAAGATCAAAGCTTGTAGTTATAAGCACCCAAAAGTGCTGTTGTCTTTGGACTTTTCTGACTCAGAGACTCCTTCACCTTGCTGCACAAGAACCTCATCTAAGGTGCAAGTAAGCTTCCCCCTTTCCCTTCTCCTTTTTCCTGGAGTTTTCCAGGCCCTTCTCCCCTTCCAGTGGCTCCCTGTACTAGTTGCCTCTTTGTTTTTTTCTTTTCCCCTTTTTATTATGCTTTGGATGCAAATTTACATTGGAAAATTTATTTTATTTACATTCAACAGTTCATGTACATTTGATTTCAAGCCCCTATTATCATCCCTGACCATAACACACTCTCCTCCCCTCCCATCCCTCTGACTCTACACACACACACGTGCCCTTCTTACATATGTACTCCTGTCTGTCCAGCTTTCCCTCCATGTGACAGTTGCCCCTCTGGTGCCCCATGGCCAATTGCTCTAAGGGGTGTTTCTCCCTAGAGTAGGCAGGTGCATCACCCAGGGTTGAGTGCTCTGCATGCAACTCTTTCTTTTGTTGGACTGAGAGCCAATCCTTGGGAGTGAGTCTAATCCCAGGCCTGAAGGGTATCCTGGGGCCATAGTGTTAGGGGTCCCACCAGACTCCATCTGACCAGTAATTCTGGTCATTTTTGTGTTTTTGAATTTTGTTCCACATTTTTCATCCCATTGTATCCAGGATCTCTAGTTTTGAATCCTGCCCAAGTGGTTGGCATTGGTAGCTGGGCACCATCTAGTTGCCTCTTGAAGGTCCCCTGCTATAGAGAACTCCCTCCTGCATTTGGCTATTAATGTTTCTGCCTCAATAAATAGCATGTTGTACAAAGCCATCTCTTGGTCATATCTCTTTTCTTGATCAGCCCCAAATTCTCCTCCAGCTCACTACAACCCTAGAGAAATATTTTGAAGAAATAAATGGAATAAGTAATGGCACAGAAGAGAAAAAGAAACAGTGGCCAACAGAAGCAGTGCCATGTCATGTTGCCTAGCCTTGAGATGCTGGGGTCTTATGAGCCCCTTTCTAAAGGCAACAGCTATACCAGCTAAATTAAGAGGTTCAGAAAGAGGAACAAGGGAGATCTATAATTCCTCAGACAAATCAGAAAATGCAAACACTGTCTGCCAAGCAGATGAATCATAATATTTATTTGACCTGTAACTTACTTTTAAAAAATTTAATGTCATAGAAATAAGCTCTTAGTCAAATAATTGCTTGACACTTTCTCATTTTGATATTTAATTACCTAAACTATTTTTAACAATATTCTAATTGAGTTGTTTTACCTATAAAATTTTTGAAACTTTCAGTAAATTTCACTAACTACCCTTTCACTCATTCTTTTCTGCATGTGATTTGAAAAATGAGAGATAGGTTTTTAAACCATTTTATTTAATAAGTGTTAATATGGATTAAAATCAGTAACAATAAAAAGTTGTTCAACGACACAAAAAGGAAACAGTGATGATAAAGGTTTGCCTTTGGAAAGAATATTACTTTAAACAGTAGAACCTAAAAGCTCTGTTATGGTTGTGGCTATATCTGGTTGAGTGCATGTGTGATGAGGCAAGGCTGAAAAGGAATTGGGAATCTGTGGTGACACAGAACCAATGACTTGTTGACTCTGACTCATGGCAATGACATGTATATCAAAGTAGAACTGTGTTATGTAGGTTGACTGCCAGCCCTTCTTCCTAAGTGTCTCTGGGTAGACTCAAATCTCTAACCTTCCAATAGGCAGCCAAGCATATTAGCCATTTGCACTACACAACGTACAGAAATATAGAAAGTGAGCAGTAATTCTAAAAATTAAATACAGACATTTTGACTTTGTAAAAACCTTTTTATCTAAGGCAAAAATTGTAGATTTCTTTTTGCCCCAAATATCTGAACTTGATTCATTCTGAATTCTCCTTGAAAATATCTATTAATATGGAGAAAATGATCCGTTCCTATTTTTTCTCTTCTAGACCTAAGTGGAAGGATGACTCATTAATGAAATAAGGAACTCAAATCTCTTCCTGTAATTCAAATCCACTCTGCAGCTTTTCACAAGAAATTAATAGCAATATTGCAATACCAGAGATAGAATACAAATGTTTGATGCTTCAGTTTTGTTTTAAATTCATGAGAAAATTATCTCTATAACCAGCATAAGTATGCTTTTGTGCTCTGTGAATCTATTCTAAGATGACAATTTGGCATATCTATATCTATCTATCTATCTATCTATCTATCTATATATATATATATACATACACACATATAATTCTAATTATCTTGTTATTGGATGAAAAAAAAAATTGCCATTATCAAATGTTTTCTTCCTCTCTCCCCACTTCCCATTTGTTTTTAATATCTAGGAACTATTCTACACTTATGTTTTCAGAAAAATAAATATACACATATACAATGTTTGCTTATAGTTAAAAGTTTGGCATGTTTGCAATTTTTGAATATTTTACAATTTTCTTTAGACCTCTGTTCCGGTTACTTAGTACTGCTGTGACAAGAATATACCACAAATGGAGTGGTTTTAACAAATAGGAGTTTATTCTTACGATTTAGAGGCTTTCAGTCCGAGTTCAAAGTGCCAGGCTCTAAAGGCTTGGAGAAAGCCCCTCAGTCTTGGGCTTCAACTCTACCTTCAGCTCCATGCTCACTGAAGCTAGAGGTTTTTCTTCACTCAGACAGCTGCTGGCTGCTTAGGCTGCCAAGCCAAAGGTTGACAAGTAACAAGGCACAGTCCCGATAATACCAAATCACATGACAGCCATTAATTCAAGTCCATTGTAAATCCCAAGGTCAGCAGAGCATGGCAGGCTGCTACACAACGACATGGCTACATGCAGGGCTCAAGGTGCCATAAGCTAGAGACCATTCTTTAAGGCTTCTGCTTATATACAGGAAGGAGACCACATTCCCTAAGGTAGCTACTCAGCTGCTCAGAGTCAATTCCACCATGGAGTTGATTACCACTTTCATCATGTGGAATACAACATCCAGGTGCCCAGCCACTCAACCTGGCCCAGTCAGGTTGACACATGAACTGAACTACCACAACCTCTTATATGCCAGGTGTGTATGAAAAAAAATAACATGCTGCAGTTGGGAAGGATATTATTTTTAAACTATTTAGCCATTTATATCTTTACTTCAGTGATTTTGGATCTTGTCATAGTATCAAAAGACAGACGACAACAGCTTCCTGAGAATCAAACAGAAGTTTGTTTCATTAGTTGGTTCATGCAACAAATTCTTTTTTTTTAGTACCTGCCTTATCAAGAACAGTCCTAGACAATTGGAATAGAGAGTTTCTTAGTTTCCTAAGGCTTTCATAACAAATGACAACAAAGTGGGTGATTTTAAAGAACAAAATGTATTTTCTCACTGTTCTGGAGGCTAGAAGTCCAAATCAGAGTCTTCACTTCTGGGCATTTTGAGACAGCAACTGTTCCATGTCTTTCTCCTAGTTTCTAGTGGCATCCAATAATTCTGGACATCCTGGTACTGCTTATAGTTACAACTGCCTCTGTGGGGGCATGGTGTCTGTCTTCCCCTGTGTGTGGGATTCCTTTTTTATAAGATACTTCTCAGAAGGAATTAGGACTGACCCTACTCCAATATGACATCATGTAATCAGCTGATAACATCTGCAAGGAAAATTATATTGCCTCAAAGTCACATGAAGTACAGGTATTAGGGCATCAGCATACTCTTTTAGGGGGCACAATTTAATTCATAACAGATACAAACTGGATAAATGAGACATTTGCCCTTGTGGGCTTACATTTTGGTGTAAGCTAAAGAAAAATGGGAGCTTCTGAAATATACCTGCCTGACTTGACAATTTTTCTGAGTGATGGTTACTTGAGAATTTGCCAAATTTAGAGATGACTAACTTTTGGGACCAGATCTTTTTTTTTTTTTTTTTTAACACAATGATATAGAAATTCCAGGACTCCAAACGCTCCAAAATCAATAGGTTTTGTTATTTTGGGCTGTTGCTTTTTTATATTTTTAAACATTCTTTTATTCTCTGTCAAAAGCAATGGTAAATATTATTCAGATATTATCTGCCTTGTGTTTAGCCCCATGGGGAATATGGAGTTGTTTCAAACAGTCCAACTACCTTGCACATCTGAGCTGACAAATACTGCTGGAACCAAGAGGGGGCACTATGGTCTCTCAGACATGTGGCCAGTCCTGTGGAAACTATCACCTGATTGCCTCAAAAGATACAAGTGCCTCAGACCTTTCAATTTCCTCTTCCCAAGATTAAGGCAAGTTTTACATTGATAGCCAATCACATTCAACTACAATAAGTAAAAAATCAAATGACATCTGTGGCATATTATAGGATATTACCTTTATTATATTCACACCTTTTGAAAAATTATTCTGTAGCATACACCTCCCAGGCAGAAGACTGGTAGTTCAAACTCATCCAGGCATAAGACACCTGGGGGTAAGACAGGCCTGGAAATCTCCTTCCCTAATGATTACAGCGGGAGCTCTGGTAGCATAGTGGCTAAGACACTTGCCTGCTAACCAGACGGCTGGCGGTTCAAACCCACCAGCCACTCCTCGGAAGGAAGGTTGGGCAATCCTACTTCCGTAGTGATACTGCCTCGGAAACCCAAGGAGGGGTCGCTATGAGTCGGGTTTGACTCGATGGCACATAACAACAACAACAACAATGATTACAGCTAAGAAAGCCTATGGGGCACAGTGCTACATATGCCACCAGAGCTCCAGTTCTACATAAAGTTCAAGAAACCCTATGGGGCGATACAAATAGGGTGGCCATGAGTCCACATCAACTCTATGGTAATAGAGTTAACCTTAATACTTGAAAAAAGATTCTCTTTTGGTAATCCATTGATATAATCCCTGTTCCACTTAATAACCCAAAGGGAGTATGAAGATACCTTAGACACTACTTTCCATTTCCAAGTATTATATATAATTTAAATAGTAGTAAGCTGAGGGAGGCCAGGAAGGAAGTGAGTCGGGGCAGCAGGGTTTAAAGTGGCTGAAGGAGACCAGGAAATGAACTGAGCACCTAAGACATTTAAGTGCTAACCAAAAAGAATCACCTAAGGCATTTGACTGCTAACCAAAAGGCTGGTGAATAAAACCCACCAGCCGCTCCTCAGAAGGAAGACGGGGAGATCTACTTCTGTAATGATACCACCTTGGAAACCCAAAGAGGGGTCACTATGAGTTGGATCCAACTTTATGGCGGTGAGTTGAGAGGAAGGTGAACTTGTCTGTCAGTTTTTTGTATGGTGGTGGTTGCTAATACAGACTTGGAAGAAGGAAGAGGCCATGTACTTCTCAAAGACTTGACCAGGGAAAACCTTATGAACAGCAGTGAAACACTGTCTGATATATTACTTTAAAACCTAATGAATAGCCCTGAAACATTGTCTGATATAGTGCTGGAAGATGACCTCTAGGTAGGAAGCCACTCAAAATACATCCGAGGAAGAGCTGCATCCTCAGAATAGAGCCGACCTTAATGATGTGGATAGAATAAAGCTTTTAGGACCTCCAATTGCTGATGTGGCACAACTCAAGATGAGAATAAACAGCTGCAAACATCCATTAATGATCAGAACATGGAATGTATAAAGTATGACTCTAGGAAAATTGGAGGTGGTCAAAAATGAAGTGGAACACATAAAAACCAGTATCTCAGGCAATAATGAGCTGAAATGGACTGGATTTGGCCATTTTCAATCAGACAACCAAATGATCTACTATGCCAGGAATGACCAATTGAAGAGGAATGGCGTGGCATTCATCATTACAAAGAATGTTTCAAGATCAATCTTGAAGTACAATGCTGTCAGTGATAAGATAATATCCATATGCCTACAAGGAAGACCCATTAATACTACTGTTATTCAAATTTATGTACCAACCACCAAAGCCAAAGATGAGGAAATTGAAGATTTTTACCAAATTCTGTAGTCTGAAATTGACCCAACATGCAATCAAGATATGTTGATTATCACTGGTGATTGGAATGCAAAAGTTGGAAACAAAAAAGAATCACTGGTAGTTAGAAAATATGGCCTTGGTGGTAGAAATAATGCTGGAGAAATCATGTGAGAATTTTGCAAGACCAATGACTTATTCATTGCAAATACCTTTTTTCAACAACACAAATGGCAGCTATACACATGACTTCACCAAATGGAATACACAGAAATCAGACTGACTACATCAGTGGTAAGAGGCAATAGAGAAGCTCAATATCTTCAGTCAAAACAAGGCTAGGAGCTGATTGTGGAACAGACCATCAACTGCTCATATGCCCACTCAAGCTAAAGCTGAAGACAATTAAAAGGTGTCTATGTGTGGTGTAGTGAAATACCTGGTATGGCTTTTCTAGCCATAAGTCTTTGTAAACTCCACGGTGGAATTTCTGTGAGCAACTGAGGCGCTCCTGATTGGAAATGTTATCCACCTAGGGTATTTCTGTGGGGAGTGGCACAAAACAATATTCTGGGAGGTTCCTGCATTCTCTCAGGTGCTTAGAATTCTGATGCTATGATTAGCTAGTTTGGCCACTCTTCCAGGCTCAAAAGGAGGCCTCCTAGAGGCAGAACTCTCTTTAACTGCTGGCTGAGGAAGACGTGCTGCTGAAAGAGATAGGAGCTCCTGAGAGACACGTGTTGCTGGAAAGAGACTCAAGAGATGTGCATTGCCAAGAGACATAACATTTCTCCTGAACTTGAATTGTAAACTGGTGCTTCCCTAATAAACCCCATAATCTTTGAGTTCTGTGTGGCCACTGCAGTGAATTATCAAACCCAGGAGAGAGGTGGTGGGTGTTTTGGGAGGAACAGTTGATGGAAAGGCTGGAGGGAGGCAGCATATCTGGCCTTGCAGGAATAGGCCTTGGGCTACTGATGGTGATCCTGTCTCCCTCTTGTGTAGTTAGAGGAAGTCAGAAGATATGGCCTCCTTGCCCTTTTAGCACTATGAGAGCCAAAATATTACCTTGATTGTATCCCTCCAGGAGCTCTAGTGGCTTAGAGCCTAAGGCATTTGACTGCTAACCAGAAGGCTGGCAGTTCAAACCCACCAGCCACTCCTCAAAAGGAAGGTTGGGCAATCTATCTAGTGATACCGCCTCGGAAATCCAAGGAGGGATTGCTATGAGTCGGATCTGACTCGATGACAATGAGTTTGGTTTGTTTTTTGGTATATCCCTCCTAGATTTAGAGACCATCTAAAGAATAGATTTGATGCATAGAACACCAGTGACCAAAAACCAGAGATGTGGGATAACATCAAGAACATCATCCATGAAGAAAGCAAAAGGTCATTAAAAAGACAGGAAAGGAAGAAAAGCCCAAAATGGGTGTAAGAAGAGACTCTGAAATTTGCCCTTGAATGGAGAGTAGCTAGAGAAAATGGAAGAGATGACAAGATAAAAGAGCTGAGCAGATTTCAAAGAGCAGCTCGAGAAGAAAAATCAATTATTATAATGAAATGTGCAAAGACTTATAGTTAAAAAACAAAAAGGAGGAGTACTCTCAGCATTTCTCAAGCTGAAAGAACTGAGCAAAAATATTAAGCCTCGAGTTGCAATATTGAAAGATTCTATGGGCAATATATTGAATGATGCAGGAAACATCCAAAGAAGAGGGAAGGAATACACAGAGTAACTGTACCAAAAGAATTGGTCGATGTTCATCCATTTCAAAAGGTGGCATATGATGAACAACCAATGGTACTGAAGCAATAATTTGAAGCTGCACTGAATGAATTAATGAAAAACAAGGCTTCAGGAACTGATGGAATACCCATGGAGATGTTTCAACAAATCGATGCCCCACTGGAGGCACCCACTCAGCCATGCCAAGAGATTTGGAAGGCAGCTACCTGGCCAACTGACTGGAAGAGATCTATATTTGGCCCCATTCCAAAGGAAAGTGATCCCACAGAACATGGAAATTACCAAACAGTATCATTAATATCATGTGCAAGTAAAATCTTACTGAAGATAATTCAAAAACAGTTGCAGCAGTATATTGACAAAGAACTTCTAGACAGGCAAACTGAATTCAGAAGACAACATGGAATGAGAGATATCATTGCTGATGTCAGATGGATCTTGGCTGAAAGCAAAGAATACCAGAAAGATGTTTACTTGTGTTTTATTGACATGCAAAATCATTTGATTGTGTGAATCATAACAAATAATGGATAACATTGAGAAGAATGGGATTTCCAGAACACTTAATTGTACTTATGAGGAATCTGTACATAGACCAGGAAGCTGTTCTTCATACAGAACAAGGGGATACTGTATGGTTTAACATCAAGAAGGGAGTGTGTCTGTATTGTACCCTTTCATCATACTTATTCAATCTGTATGCTGAATGAATAATCCAAGAAGCTGGGCTATATGAAGAAGAATGTGGTATTAGGATTGGAGGAAGATTCATTAATAACCTGTGATATGCAAATAACACAACTTTGCTTGCTGAAAGTGAGGATGACTTGAAGCACTTACAGATGAAAATGGAAGAATACAGTCTGCAGTATGGATTACACCTCCATATAAAGAAAACCAAAATCCTCACAACAGGACCAATAAACAGCATCACAATAAATGAAGAAAAGATTGAAGTTGTCAAAGACTTCATATTCCTTGGTTCTACAATCAATACCATAGAAGCAGCAGTCAAAACATCAGGTTATGTATTGCACTGGACAAAGATGTCTCTGTGAAGACTAAGGTGTGCCTGACACAAGCACACCTTATTTTTCTATCGCCTCATATGCATGTGAGAGCTGGACAATGAATAACGAAGACCAAAGAAGAGTTGATGCTTTTGTGCTGTAGTATTGGTAAAGAATGCTGAAAGTACTATGGACTGCTAAAAGAACTAACAAATCTGTACAGGAGGAAGTGCAGTTGGAATGCTCCTTGGAAGGGAGAATGGCCAGACTTCATCTCATCTACTTTGGTCAAGTTGTCAGAAGAGACCATTCTCTGGGTGAGGATATCATGCTTGGTAAAGTGGAGGGTTAATGAAAAAGGGGAAGGGCCTTCACAAGGTTGATTGACACAGTGGTTGCAAAGATGGGGTCAGGTATAGCAAGGGTCATGAGGCTGACACAAGACCAGGCAGTGTCTCTTCCTGTTGTGCATAAGGTTGATATGACTCTGA
>NW_006921925.1:3017668-3024472 GCF_000298275.1 Orycteropus afer afer | reverse complement strand
AAATATATTATTAAACATAGGCAATAATACATAAAAAAATAATAATAGAAATAGCACTGAAAAAATTGCCTACAGGGAAATATACATCCTATATCTTTGAAAACTTAGTTTTTTTATGATTTCTAATTTTGTACTGACAGGATATTTTTCCAGGTCAGAAAACAAATTTGAGTTATAGGCAAACAAAATACCTCTTGTCTTATTAGCAAAGGCTGAATTTTATTGGAAGCCAAATTTAATAATTTCATATCAAATAGGATATTGCTCATAGAATTAATTTCAAATTGATATGAGATGAAATATCTTTGAATTATTAAGATATCAAAATTTCTTTTATTTTAAAAAAAGTATGTCCTCTGAAGCTGTCAGATGTAAAATACTAATATGTAAAATTATGAAAGACTTCTATTTGTGTGTATATAAAATATAAAATGATTCACATATATTTTTAAATGTAATTATTTCATAAATATGTAATAGCATTTAAGAGAAAAAAGCTGAAAATCTGTATATTTAACATTAATAGTATTAATATAATTGTACAAGGACTTCACTATTTTTGATTCAGATCTCATTGTTTCATTGTTTTACATCTCTCAATACCTTCATAGCAATATCTAGACTAGTGTTTGACCAATTAACCGGGCACCATAGCCTGGTCAAATTGACATATAATACTAATCATCTATTTGGGATGATTAAATCTCATTTTTTTAAGTTACCCAATCAGGGTACTACAGATAATAAGTAGCAGAGCCAAGGTTTTAATCTGAAATCCATATTCTTTCCACCAAAATGATTTTACAACAAACTAACAAACTTGTTAGTTTTTTCATCTTGATAGGCTATAGCGATCTCAAAATCAACATATACAGAGTACAGTCAATCATATTTCCCAATAGATCTTCTTCCTATTTTTTTTTCATATTGACTTCTTAGAGAATATTGTCTAAACAAGAATTACCCAATATTTCCTAATGTTATTCATTCCTTCTAATTGTCCAGCAATCCCTATCTCCTGAACTGCTCCACAGCACAGAATACTTTGTGTGTGCATATAGGTGAAATGAATGAAGAATAAGATAATAAAGTAACTCTAGTCGTGCTGTGGTTAAATCATTGGGCTGCTAACCAAAAGGTCCCCCTCCAGCTGTTCTGCAGGCGAAAGATGAAGCAGTCTGCTTCTGCAAAGATTTATAGCTTTGGAAACCCCATGCAGGCAGTTTTACTCTGTCCTATAGGGTTGCTATGAATCAGAATCTGCCTGATGGCAATGGGTTTAGTGGGCTTACATGTTGTTGTTGTTATTTGCCATCGAGTCGGCCAGACTCATAGCGACCCCTCCTTGGGTTTCCGAGGCAGTATCACTACGGAAGTAGGAATGCCCAACCTTCCTTCCGAGGAGTGACTGGTGGGTTTGAACCGCCAGCCTTCTGGTTAGCAGTCAAGTGCCTTAGCCACCATGCTACCAGAACTCCTCGTGGGCTTACATAGCCCAAGTGTCTACAGTAAGTAAATCTGTGAATGACAAGGACTCAAAACACCTCCTTGGGAAACTAGGTACTTGCACACTCAGGTTGCCTAAAAAGGTGTCTCTGCATCCCAAGTCCCCTCCAGAATATTGGCATGGGAATTCCACCCAGTTGTACAAACTAATCCATAGGCTTTATATCCTTTTATTGTGATCAGTGGGAGCTTTGGTAGCGTAATGCCTAAAGCACTTGGCTGCTAACCGGCAGGCTGGCAGTTCAAACCCACCAGCTACTCATTTGAAAGAAGATTGGGCAATCTACTTCCAAAGTGATACCACCTTGGAAACCCAAGGAGAGGTCGCTATGAGTCAGGACTGACTCGACGGCACATAACAACAACAACAACATTGTGATCAGTTCTACACAAGAGACACATATACAGTGTTGACAATAGTGAAAGATGTTTTAATGACTCATAGACAACAGACAGTGTGTAAAAGAAAAAGTTCCAACACAAGCCTTCCCCCCTCAAATGCTTTCTGGGTGGAATGGAAAACTTCTCTTTGCAGCAGGGACTTAGATCCTTGATGATCTTCCCCCACATGGTTTTATATTCCAGGCATTGTGTATTTCACTGCACAGAATGCAAGGCAAGTTTTCCCACTTGATCACTCTAAGAAAGGGGTAGTTAGATATGGTGGTGCCAGCCAAGAATTATTTGCCTGGAATTATCTCTTTAGTCCAGCTGTTTATTTAGACAAATGATTAGGCTCCAGAAGGGGAGGCATGAGCATTTGTTCCTAAACTCTAAGATGCTAGCAGCAGGGAGGGAATGGAGGGTAATTATAGCCTTTGGGCCATCCAAAGCACAGGCTCTGCTCCATAGGTCTTATTTCCTGGGAAAAGTAAATGTGATTCTAGGAAAGCTAAAGGGATGACTATTTTGAAATCATTTTCAGTGAACAGAAAGCCCTAATAGAAATATGATTCAGTAAGGCGATATGAGTAAAGAAATACCTTGAGCCTATTTCTACATGAGCCAATCAGAAGTGCTTTCATTGTAAAAGAAGAAGAAAAGCTCAAAAAAAAAAAAAAAAAAAAAAAAAAAAAAAAAAAAAAAAAAAAAAAAAAAAAAAAAAAAAAAAAAACAGTTGAGGACCTCATTGCAAGAACTGTTAACTATTCCAAAAAGAGAAACACTGGCCAAAAAAAGAGAGAAAATACCTCAGGACCTTCCATTTCTTCCTGAAGGATTCACAGAAAACTATAGACATCTAATGATTGTTTTCAGCTGCCCACCTGCTTGCCTTCCTTCCTTCATTTCTTTGCCTCTGTCTCTTTTCTCTCTTCCTTCTTCCTTTCCTTCCTCCCTTCCTCTTTTTCTTCCTTCTTCCTTCCTCCCTCTCTCTCTCTCTCTCTATCTTTTGTCTTCCTTTCTTTCCTTTTGTTTTTATAAAGCATTGTTTTAGGAGAAAGATGGATTTCAGCATGCTTCATAAGGATAGCTCTCCATCAAACTGCATCATAACTCAAAGACCACCATTGTTCTGGGAACTATTTACCGTGGCATATAGAAATCAGGAGACTTGGGAAGACTGAGATCTGGTAATTTTATACTACAGAATATGTGCTCTTTTTATTACAATGAATTTGTACTCATGCACTGAAGTTAGAGAATTGACAGCTAACAGAAGGGACATCATTTGAAAAATTTATCTAGGTTAGTATAAAAAGTCTGTGTAGCATCTAAGACAAAAGGAAGTGAAAGTTGTATAAAAAGATGATGTTTAGTTACATAGGACTCCACTTGAATATCATACGATCTCCGGCGTTAATTCTGTCATCAAGGCCATATTATCCAACTACTGGTAACTTCTTTGTTTCCAACATTCGCATTCCAATCACAAGAACTCACATGATAGAAATTTTACAAGACCAATGACTTATTCATTGCAAATGCCTATTTCCAACAATATAAGGGATGACTATACATGTGTACTTCACCAGATGGAACACACAGAATCAGATTGACTATATCTGTGGCAAGAGGTGATGGAGAAGTTCAATATCTTTGGCCAAAACAAAGCCAGGAGCTGATTGTGGAACAGACCAGCAACTGCTCATATGCAAGTTCAAGTTCAAGTTGAAGACAATTGAAACAAGTCCACAAGAGCCAAAATATGACCCTAATAATATCCCTCCTGAATTTAGAGACCATTTAAAGAATAGATTTGATGCATTGAACACCAATGACTGAAAACCAGAGAAATTGTAGGATGACATAAAGAACATAATCCAGGAAGAAAGCAAAGTCATTTAAAAGACAAGAAAGGAAGAAAAGACCAAAGTGGATGTCAGAAGAGAGTCTGAAACTTACCCTTGAATGGAGAGTAGCTAAAGCAAATGGAAGAAATGACAAAATAAAAGAGCTGACCAGAAGATTTCAAAGAGCAGCTCAAGAAGGCATCACCAATTATTATAATGAAATGTGCAAAGACCTGGAGTTAGAAATCCAAAAAGGAAGAATACTCTTGGCATTTCTCAAGCTGAAAGAATGAGGAAAAAATTAAGCCTTGAGTGGCAATATTGAAAGAATGTATGGGCAATATATTGAATGATGCAGAAAGCATCAAAAGAAGATGGAAGGAATGCACAGAGTCACTGTACCAAAACTAATTGGCTGATGTTCATGCATTTCAGGAGGTAGCACACGATCAAGAACCAATGGTAGTGAAGGAAGAAGTTGAAGTTGCAGTGAAGGAATTGATGAAAAATAAGACTCCAGGAATTGATGGAATACCCAGAGGGATGTTTCAACAAACAGTTGCCCTACTGGGGGCACTCACTCAGTTATGCCAAGAGATTTGGAAAACAGCTACCTGGCCAACTGACTGGAAGAGATCCATATTTGTACCCATTCCAAAGAAAAGTGATTCCACAGAATGTGGAAATTATTGAAAAATATCTTTAATATCATGTGCAAGTAAAATCTTACTGAAGATAATTTAAAAATGGTTGCAGCAGTATATTGACAGAGAGCTTCCAGAAATGCAAGCTGGATTCATGCAAGAGGATGTGAAATGAGGGATATCATTGCTGATGTCCAATGGATCTTTCCTTAGGCACTATGCCACCAGAGCTCCTCAAAGAATACCAGGAAGATATTTACTTATGTTTTATTGACTATGCAAAAGAATATGATTGTGTGGATCATAACAAATTATGGATAACATTGAGAAGAATGGGAATTCCAGAACACTTCATTGTACTCACCAGGAACCAGTACATAGATCAGGAAGCTGTCATTCGAACAGAACAAGGGAATACTGCATGGTTCAAAATGAAGAAGGGATTGTGTCGAGGTTGTATCATTTCACCATACTTATTCAATTTGTATGATGACCAAATACTCCAAGAAGATGGATTATATGAAGAATGTGGCACCAGGATTCAAGGAAGATTCATTAGCAACCTGCGATAAGAAGATGACACAACTTTGCTTGCTGAAAGTGAAGATGACTTGAAGCACTTACTGATAAGGATTAAAGACCATAGTATACAGTATGGATTACACCTCAATATAAAGAAAACAAAAATCCTCAGAACTTGTCCAATGAGCAGCATCACAATAAATGGAGAAAAGATGGAAGTAGTCAAGGACTTCATATTATTTGGTTTTATAATCAACACCAATGGAGGTAGCAGTCGAGACATAAGATGACATATTGCATTGGGCAAATATTTTGCAAAAGGCCTCTTTCAAGTGAAGAACAAAGATGTCTCCTTGAAGACTAAGGTGTGCCTAACCCAAATCATGGTATTTTAAGTCACCTCTTACACATATGAGAGCTGGACATTGAATAAGGAAGACTGAAGAAGAGTTGATGCTTTTGAGTTGTGGTGTTGGAGAAGAATGCTAAGAGTATCATGGTCTGCTAAAAGGACTAACAAATCTGTCCTGGAAGAAGTAAAGCAGGAATGCTCTTTGGAACCAAGAATGGCCAGACTTTGTCTCACCTAGTATGGTCATGTTGTCGGAAGGAACCATTCCCTGGAGAAGGATATCATGCTTGGTAAAGTAGAGGGTCAACAAAAAAGGGGAAGACCCTCAACGAGATGAATTGACACAGTGACTGAAATGATGGGCTCAGGTATAGCAGGAATTGTGAGGCTGACACAGAACAGGGCAGTGTTTTGTTCTGCTGTGCATAGGGTTACTACGAGTTAGAGACAACTCATCGGCACCTAACAACAACAACCACTTGAGCATAAAGGTTGCCTGTCAATGTTGTGAGTTACTGTTTTGTTTAAGATTTACAAGTGTAACTCCTTGGAGAGAACAAGCTTGGGAGAAAGAAGGGTTGTTTATGCACAGGGAGACAGTTCAGGGGCAGAAGTGCATGGAGGGATGGACACAGAGAAGAGGTAACTATCGGGAGTAAGTAAGAGGGGAGATGTTACGTTGTGGTAAATTGTGGTCAATGTCTTGAGACAAAGTGTATGTGAACTGCTATATCGAAAGTGTATTTGCTCTGTAAATTTTCACCCAAATCACACACAAAAAAAAGATTTACAAGTGAACAAGTATGTCATATTTTTGTAGACTTTATTTTGTATTTTTAAATAATTGCTAAGTTTCAACTTTTCAAAATTTAACTGTGTTAGCTATTTGCCCTCTCTCTTCTACGAGTTGTCTACATTGAACCTTTGCCTAGTTTCTTCTGGAATTTCACATAAATAATTTGTATAGATTCTTTTGGAATTAAAACCAGCTCTCCATTTTGAGGTGGAGTTCACTGAATCCATATTTTTCTAAGACAGAGAAGGAATGACAATATAGTTGAGAAAATGTCTGTGGAGGGTAACTGATTCCTGGATCTACCACCTCCTGATTGGATGACTTGAGGGAAGTTGCTGAACCATTCCCTGACTCTATTACTCATCTATGGAATAAGGACAACAATCACTACTAGTTCATAAGCTCATTTGACACCCTTCAAATTGTGCCTGGAACATAGTAATAAACATCCAATGAGTATTAATTCTTATGTCCACTATGATGTCTGGGACCTTATTTAAGTACTTACTAAAAATTCCACTGAGATGATGAATAGAATATATATAAACTATTAAGAATTATCCGCACTTTACTTTGAAAATATGTTCATTAAAATTGTATACAATTTCTTTGTGATTTTGATAAGACACTTGCCTGCTAACCAGACGGCTGGCGGTTCAAACCCACCAGCCACTCCTCGGAAGGAAGGTTTGGCAATCTTACTTCTGTAGTGATACTGCCTTGGAAACCCAAGGAGGGGTCGCTATGAGTCGG
>NW_006921925.1:3001645-3008843 GCF_000298275.1 Orycteropus afer afer | reverse complement strand
AAGTTCCTTGATACCTGCTGAGATTGGAGGGCAGATAAAAGCCCTAAGGAGTGTTTAGAATTACAAAAGTTCTGTTAGCACTACTGACACTAAAAGGTTTCTGGTTAAAGATTTTCCTGGAGGCTGCTAGAACTCTGGCTTCAGATTGACTCACACCACAAGTGAGTGGCTTTAAGAAAGAAGTTTATTTTCTCACAGTTTAGGACAAAGGAACCTGAATTCAGCCCAATGGCTTTAAGGGAAAGATCTCTCCCTGGAGGCTCTGGGGAATAATCCTTTTTTCAGCTTCTGTAGCTTTGTCCTTGGTGATCTTCTTGTGCCATCTATCCTTCACCTGTTTATATTTGCTCGTGTCAAATCTGGTCCTTATAACTCAGAAGTAATTAAGTTTAGGATACACTATTATGGTCTCATTAACATAGCAAAGAAAATCCTATTCACAGATAGGATTAGATCCATAAGTAGAGGGGGAGATTGGAATTCAGTTTTGAGGTAACACAATTTATTCCATAACAACTTCCTATTTAAGCTACTTTATATTCCTTTTACTTACGTATTTAGTCTGCTAAACACTTTGTATGTGCATTAATCCTGTCCCACATTGGCTAAGCTGAACATCATTTTCTAATTTCAAGGTCATTCCTCAAAGGCTCTGCCCTTAAACTTGGTCAAAGTTCACTGTAAGAGTGGCTTAACATCTAGCATTAGCCATCTGTTTTCCCACCTTATGGCCAAGGCTTCTATAATATGAGGTTGATTCTGTTCCCTCCAAGATACATAAGGACTCTTAATACTATAGCAAATATAGGAAGAAAATTCAGATACTAGGCAGCCAAAAATAATGAATGTCTACTACAGCATCTGAATTGAAAATTGCTGCCATACTGGGCAGAATCTTAGATTACAAGATATTTTTGCAATACCACGTCCTCTAAGTTGCTTAAACAACTTGCTAACATCCCATAAGACACATACACATAAAGAGAAGATAACAGCATCACAAAGATAATTGCTCGTAAACTATTACTGAACTATTAATTTGTATAAATGCTGAACTAATACATTAATAATGAAAGCAAATTAGAACTTAGCCATTTGTGGTATTTTATATATTTTTGTCCATTTTTCTTCTTTGCTTTCTGCTGACAGTTTTATATTTTGCTTTATGCTGATTTTGAAAAAAAAAAAAATACTGGATTATAGGTGTTGAATATTATTATGGATTGAATTTTGAGTCCAGAAAATATATGTCAACTTAGCTAGGCCATGATTCTCATTGGGAGTTTTGTAATGATGTAAACATTGCCCATGATGTGATCCTATGTGTTGAGCCAATCAATTTTAAGAGTAGTTGGGTGGGATGCACCTGATCTAATGTAAGAAGAGTTTCCCTGGGGTGTAGCCTGCATCATCTTTTATGTTACAAGAAATAAAAGGAGAGAGAAGCGAGCAGAGGAGGACCCTACTATAACCAAGAATGAAAAGCTGGGAGCAGAGCACATCTTTTTCTCCTGAAGTCCCTGTGCTGGGAACCTGCTAGAACCAGGAGACACAGAGAGACAGAAAGCTTTCCTCTTGAGCTGGCACCCTGAATTCAGACTTCTAGCTTCCTAAGCTCTGAGAGAATACATTTCTGTTTGTTAAAGCCATCTACTTGTGATATTTCTGTTATAGCAACATTAGATAACTAGGACAAATACATTCCTCTAATTGTGTCTTTGGAGAGTTTTTCTTTTTTTCATAGTTGCAATAAAATCCAAAGGAATATAGTGAGTCCATGGGTTCTAATCTTTGAAAAATATGATTCAAAATGGAGTCTCATCAGTGATCACCACACTATTTCCTTCTAGCATCTTAGTGCTTGAAAAACTAGGTACAGCAGTTTGAATTAGGGTTTCTGGTGCTCTAAACAGCTCGCTGAGTCAGAGTGCACCAAACTCAGAGGAGTAGAATTAGAAAGGAGAAAGGGACAGGTGGGGAAAAAAGTAACAAGCTCAGAGGATCTATCCTGAGAAGCTCTGACAGGCAGCCAAGAAACGCCATCTGAGACCTCCCTGGGTTAAGGAGGAAGACACATCACACCAGCATACCAGTGACCACACTGGCATGTCAGCAATCACCCCAAGGATCTACCTTCAGCACCTGATTTTATTAGTAACTTGGGTCAGGTAGGTGCAAACAGGCACATTCAGTGTCACTGAAACCCGAGTAGAGAGTCCATTGGTGCTGCATAAGGGCAGGCCCAGGGAAGTGACCCTGCAGTGGGTCACTGATAAGGCTTGGGTCAGCTGAGTAGCACTGAGAGGCCTGCGCTTGACTTTATTGATGATATTGGGACCACAGATTACTAGCAGGCAATCACCTGACTCCAGTGCTGCTGAAACTAATTACACTCAAGGAGAATGGACTAAATACACCTATCAATAGAAAGAGAGTGGCAGACTAGATAAGAAAAGAAGACCCATTGATATGCTGCCTACAAGAGACTCACCTTAGACACAAAGATAAAAACAAACTAAGAGTTAAGGGATAGAAAAAAGAATATACCAAGCCAATGGAAACCAAAAAAGAGAAGGAGTGGCAATATTAATTTCTGATAAAGTAGACATTAAGGTGAAAAACATCAAAAGAGACAAAGAAGGCCATTATATGATGCTGAAAGGGTCAATTGACAAAGATGTTACAGTAATAAATATTTACGCACCCAATGAAAGTGCTCCAAAATATGTGAATCAAATATTAACTGAATTAAAAAGGATAATAGACAACTCTACAATAGCAGTAGGAGACTTTAGCATACCACTTTAAAAATGGGACAGATCAACTAGGAAAAAACTCAACAAATATACAGAAGAACTCAAAAATACAATCAACCAATTCAACCTCATAGACATATACAGAGCATTTCACCCAATAAAAGCACAATTCACATTTTTCTCCAGTGCACATGGATCCTTCTCAAGAATAGACTATATGTTAGGACACAAAACATGCTTCAATAAATTCAAAAGCATTGAAATACTACAAAGCATCTTCTCAGACCACAATGCTACAAAATTAGAAATTAATAATAGGAAGAGCAAGGAAAACACATCAAACATGGAAGCTGAACAACTCACTGCTCAAAAACTACTGAGAAATAGAACAAATAAAACCAGAAATAAAAAAAATTCCTAGAAACAAATAAGAATGAAGATACATCATACCAAAACCTACTGGACACAGCAAAATCAGTACTCAGAGGACAGATTATAGAAATAAATGTATACATCAAAAAAGAGGAAAGAAACAAAACAAACTCTCTAACTCATCAACTCCAACAACTAGAAATAGAACAACAAAAGAATCCTACATTATCTAGAAGCAAGGAAATAATAAAGACCAGAGCAGAAATAAATGATACAGAAAACAAAACAAACCAACCAACAAACAAACAAAAAACATAGAGAAAATCAAAAAAACAAAAAGCTGGTTCTTCAAAAAGATTAATAAAATCAATATACCATTGGCGGACCGAACGAAAGAAAAGAAAGAGAAGATCCAAATCACAAATCCCACAAGGAGAGAGACACCTCCAGAGAGCCAGTGCCTGGAATTCAGACTTCTAGCCTTCTGAAGATATCCAATTAGCCCCAAGGACACTCCAGACCTGGACGACTGAAAAGGTGCGACATTCCCCTTGTTACTCTTATACCCCACACCAACTTGGTGAATGGCGGTTCGGCCATTCCCCACTACCACCCACCTTCTGGGCCCACAGGAACTCCATCCCACTCTGTGTGCTTGGACGGAGCCTGGGTGCCCTGCCCTGCCCTCCCCAATTTTTTTTTTTTTTTTTCTCTTTTTTCTGGTTTTTAGTTTACTTGCTTTTGTCTTGTTTTAAAACTACTACTATTATTAATACTTTTGTCCTTTTTACTATTATTCCCCTCTCAGGTCCTAGTTTTCAGCTTTTTTCTTTTCCCTGTTCCTGGGTGCAAAATTTTTTTCTTCTTTTTTTCACATGGTTAACCCCATTCCTTGATTTCTGTTTACATTTTTCCCATTTTTTTGTTCATTATTCTCCTTTTCTGCCTTTTTTCTCTTATTGCCCTATCCCCAGATATTGCAGGTTTTCTTGTTTTTCTTTTTGATGACCTTCTTGTTTGTCCAGAGGGCACAGCCATTTTGATTGTTTACACATGGCAGCCATTTTGGATATTTAAAGTGACCGAGGGCACAGCCATTTTGAATGTTTACAAGCAGTGGCCATTTTGGATGTTTAAAGTGACCGAGATCACCACCATTTTGATGTCTACAAGTGGCAACCATTTTGGATTTTAAAGTGATAGGATTCTCATTCAGATTCCAGGGACTTAAGAACAGGCAGTGAGGTGGGAAGCAGGGAGAGGACAGAAAAGGCAAAGGGGACTGGAACAGATTGAGGAGTCAGCCTCAGGGACCCAGGTGAAGACAGAGAACCCAGGCCATGCCTCACAAGGAACAAGGTGGGAAGGCAGGGATGGGACAGAAAAGGCAAAGGGGATAGGAACAGATCAAGGAGTCAACCACAGGGAACCAGGTGAGGAAAGGGAACCCAGGCCACCCCCCGTAAGAAGCAAGGTGGGAAGCAGGGAGAACAGAAAAAGCAAAGAGGACTGGAACAGATCAAGGAGTTAGCCACAGGGATCCAGGTAAGTGTGCTTGGAGGGGTTTCCAACAGCTAAGGGAGACAAAATTATCTGTTGGTTTATCTGACTGTGGTAATGTGTTGCTGTGAGTTTTGAGGCTGTGCCACTGGTGTTTCAAATCCAGTGGAGTGCACCTGTTGCACATGCATCAGCCTGGCTTCCAGACTGAGACAGACTAGGAAGAAGGAGGAAGCCATCCACTTCTCAAAGAATTGGCCAGGGAAAACCTTATGCATAGCAGAAAAACACTGTCTGATACATTACTGTGCAAATTTATGAACAATCCAGAAACGTTGTCCAATACAGAGGAGGAAGATGAGTCACTTAGCTTAGAAAGCTCTCAAAGTAGGACTGGGAAAGAGCTGCACTATCAGAGTAAAATCAGCCTTACTCATATAGATAAGGTAAAGCTTTCGAGACCTCCATTTGCTGACAGGCACCACTCAAATTGAGAAGAAACAGTGGTGAACATCCATTAATATTCAGAACATGGAATGTATTAAGTGTGAAACTAGGAAAATTGGAAGTTCTCAAAAATGAAGTGGAACGTACAAAGATTGATATCCTAGGCATTAGTGAACTGAAATGGAATGGTTTTGGCCATTTTGAATCAGACAACCATATGATCTACCATGCCAGGAACGACAGTTTAAAGAGGAATAGCATGGCATTTATCATCACAAAGGATGTTTCAGGGTCTGTCCTGAAGTACAATGTTGTCAGTGATAGGATAATATCCATACACCTACAAGGAAGACCCATTAATAAAACTATTATTCAAATTTATGCACCAACCACCAAACCAAAGATGAGGAAACTGAAGATTTTTATCAACTTCTGCAGTCTGAAATTTACTGCACTTGCAACCAAGATGTGTTAATTATCACTGGTGACTGGAATGCAAAAGTTAGAAACAAAGAAGAATCACTGGTAGTTGGAAAATTTGGCCTTGGTGACAGAAATAATGCTGGAAATTGCATGGTAGAATTTTGCAAGACCAACAACATGTTCATTGCAAACACCTTTTTTCAACATCACAAATGGCAGCTGTACACATGGAATTCACCAGATGGAACACACAGGAATCAGATTGACTACATCTGTGGCAAGAGGCAATTGAAAAGCTCAATATCCTCAGCCAAAACCAGGCCAGGAGTTGATTGTGGAACAGACCATCAACTGCTCATATGCAAGTTCAACTTGAAGTTAAAGACAATTAAAACAATTCCACAAGAACCAAAATATGATCTAGAATATATCCCTCCTGAATTTTGAGACCACCAAAAGAATAGATTTGATGCATTGAACACCAATGACTGGAAATCAGATGAATTGTGGGATGACATGAAGAGCATCATCCATGAAGAAAGCCAGAGTTCATTAAAAAGACAACAAAAGAAGAGAAGACCAAAATGGATGACAGAAGAGACTCTGAGAGTTGCCCTTGAGTGGAGAGTAACTAAAGCAAATGGAAGAAATGACAAGATAAAAGAGCTGAACAGAAGATTTCAAGGAGCAGTTCAAGAAGACAAACCCAATTACTATAATGAAATGTGCAAAGACCAGTAGTTAGAAAACCAAAAGGGAAGAACATGCTCAGCATTTCTCAAGCTGAAAAAATTGAAGAAAAAATTTAAGCCTCGAGTTGCAATATTGAAAGATTCTAAGGGCAAAACACTGAATGATCCAGGGACCATCAAAAGAAGATGGAAGGAATACACAGAGTCACTGCAGCAAAAAGAACTAGTCGATCTTATCCATTTCAAGAGATGGCATATGATCTAGAACCAATGGTACTGAAGGAGGAATTTGAAGCTGCAATTAAGGAATTGGTGAAGAACAAGACTCCAGGAATTGACGGAATATCCATTAAGATATTTCAACAAATGGATGCCACACTGGAGGCACTCACTCAGTTATGCCAAGAGATTTGGAAGACAGCTACCTGGCCAACTGACAGGAAGAGATCCATATTTGTACCCATTCCAAAGAAAGGTTATCCCACAGAATGTGGAAATTATCGAACAATATCATTAATATCACACACAAGTAAGATCTTACTGAAAATAATTCAAAAACATTTGCAACAGTATATTGACAGAGAACTTCCAGAGGTGCAAGCTGGATTCAGAAGAGGACATGGAACAAGGGATATCATGGCTGCTGTAAGATGGATCTTGGCTCAAGATAAAGAATATCAGAAAGATGTTTGTTTGTGCTTTATTGACTATGCAAAGACATTTGATTGTGTGGATCATGACAAATTATGGATAACATTGAGAAGAATGGGAATTCCCGAACACATGATTGTACTCATGAGGAATTTGTACCTTGACCAGGACACTGTCGTTTGAAAGGAACAAGGGGACACTGCATGGTTTAAAATCAGGAAGAGAGTGTGTCAGTGTTGTAACGTTTCACCATACTTATTTAATCTGTATGATGAGCAAATAATCTGAGAAGCTGGACTATGTGAAGAAAAATGTGGCATCAGGATTGGAGGAAGAATCATTAACAACCTGAGATAG
>NW_006921925.1:2999877-3001305 GCF_000298275.1 Orycteropus afer afer | reverse complement strand
ATTTCCAATAGCCTCATATGCATGTGAAAGCTGGACAATGAATGAGGAAGACCAAAGAAGAGTTGATGCTTTTGAGTTGTGGTGCTGGTGAAGAATGCTGAAGGTACCATGGACTGCCAAAAGAACTAACAGATCTGTCCTGGAGGAAGTGCAGCTGAGATGCTCCTTGGAAGCGAGGATGGCCAGATTTAGTCTCATCTACTCTGGTCATATTGTCAGAGGGGACTATTCCCTGGAGAAGGATGTCATGCTTGGTAAGGTGGAGGGTCGACAAAAGAGGGGAGGGTCTTCAACGAGATGGATTGACATGGTGACTGCGACAATGGGCCCAAGTATAGCAGGGATCATGGAGCTGGTGCAGGATCAGGCAGTGTTTCGTTCTGCTGTACATGGGGTCACTATGAGTTGGAAATGACTCGAGAGCACCCAACAACAACAACAACAACAAAATCACAAGAATTTTAAATGAAAAGGGTGTCATCACAATAGAACCAACTGAAATAAAAATGATACTGATAGAATATTATGAAAAACTGTACTCCAATGGATTTGAGAAACTAGAAGACATGGATAAGTTTCTACAATCACAAGACCTACCTAAACTATCGCACTCAGAGTGAGAAAACTTGAACAGACCTATAACAAAAGAAGAAATTGAACTGGTCATTAAAAAAAAAAAAAAAACTTCCCACAAAGAAAAGTCCTGGCCCTGATGGGTTCACTGGAGAATTTTACCAAATGTTCAGATAAGAGTTGACACCTATGCTATTCAACTTATTCGAGAACATAGAAAACACATTTTATGAAGCAAAAAAAACCCACTAATACCAAAACCAGGGAAAAACACCACTAGAAAGGAAAACTACAGACTAATATCCCTCATGAACATAGATGCCCAAATCTTTAACAAAATCCTAGCCAACAGAATGCAACAAAATATAAAAAAATTAATACACCCAGACCAAGCAGGATTCATACCAGATTTACAAGGGTAGCTCACCATCAGAAAAACAGTCAATGTAATCCACTACATAAACAAAAGAAAAGAACCATATGATTATATTCATTGATGCAGAAAAGACATTTGATAAAATCTAACATCCATTTCTGTTCAGGACTCTCAGTAAAATAGGGTTAGAAGGGCAATTCCTCAACATAAAAGGTATACATGCAAAACCAATGGCCAACATCATTATTAATGGAGAAAGACTCAAGGCATTCCTCTTATGAATGGGAACCAGACAGGGATGCCTTGTTTCACCACTTCTATTTAACATTGTATTGGAAGTCCTGGCCAGGACACTAAGGCAAGAAAGAGAAATAAAAGGCATAAAAATTGGGAAAGAGGAACTAAAACTATATCTATTTGCAGATTATATCATCCTGTACATAGAAAACCCAAGGGACTCAATAAAAAAACTACTGGAA
>NW_006921925.1:2990399-2998837 GCF_000298275.1 Orycteropus afer afer | reverse complement strand
CTTATCTCCAAAATCTATAGAAAACTTCAACACCTCAACACCAAAAAGACAAATAACCCAATTCACAAATGGGCAAAAGACTTGAACAGATACTTCACTAAAAAAGATATACGGGCAGCCAACAAACACATGAGAAATTGCTCATTATCATTAATCATTAGAGAGATGCAAGTCAAAACAACAATGAGATATTATCTCACCCCAGCCATAATAGCAAAGTTCAACAGGTCAGAAAATAACAAATGCTGGTGAGGTTGTGGAGAGATTGGAATTCTTGTGCACTGCTGGTGGGATTGTCAAATGGTACAACCATTATGGCATATGATATGGTGTTTCCTTAAAACACTGAAAATAGAAGTACCATTTGGCCCAGCAATTCAATTACTAGAAATATATCCTACATTGGTGAGAGATAGTGCACGGACAGACAAATGTACACCTATGTTCATTGTAGCACAATTCACTATAGCAAAGAGATGGAAACAACCTAAATGCCCATCAACAGATGAGTGGATAACCAAATTGTGGTACATGCACACAATGGAATACTATGCTACATTGAGGAACAATGAGGGATACGCAAATCATCTCACAAGGTGGATAAACCTGGAGAACATTATGCTGAGTGAAATAAGTCAACCACAGAAAGATAAGTACTGTATGAGCCCATTACTGTAAAAAGACAAAGAAGGGTTTGCTTGGGAAAGGTAACTCACTTAGTAGGTTATTGAGATGGGGAGGAAAAGGGAACGATTAATTTCAAGCTGGTTGTGTCCCACACACTGATGCAGGTAGGGGGAGGGATATACGGAAAGGATCTGTGACCACCATGATAACAATAGGAAATGATAGGACACCAAATTGTGCACATAAGAGAGAAAACTGATGCTAATACCAACCAATGTGTCCACAATACTGCATTGCCATTAACACTAAACACCAGGTTACATATAAACACATCAACACCTGAGATGATCAGACAGGGGACAATGAACAGAAGTCTACCCTAGACCAAGGATATATTCAGCTGAGGCTAATCTTGCACAGATACTAGTGATACAAAATATCTGAAATCCTTACAGAAACAATAGAAGACAGACACAGAGTAATCTCTTACGGACAACCGGACACTGTGGTAGAGAGATTCAATAGTTCTACCTTCTCAAGACCATAGTACTGGGGGGCACCAGATTCAATTGGCATAACAAAATACATAAAAGTCTTGTTATGCATCCTACATTGGTGAGTAATGACTGGGGTCTTAAAAGCTTTCAAGGGGCCATCTAAGATGCAGCTAATAGTCTCCTAGCATCAGAGGCAAAGAAGAATGCAAAAAAAAACAAGGGCAATCAGCCCTAGGACACGATGACTCTCGAGACCAGAAAAACTAGATGGTGCTCGGCTACCAATGCCAACCACTCAGGAAAGGATCAAATCTGGAGATCCTGGATAGAGTGGGAGGAAAAACAAGGAACAAAATCCAAAAACTCAATAATGACCAGAATTACTTTTCAGATGAAATCTGATGAGACTCCCAATACTATGGCCCCGGAATACATTCTGCACCTGGAATGAAAAGCACCCCCAGGGGCTGGCTCTCAGCCCAATAGTTAATAAGATGTACACACAGACCACTCAACCCAGGATGACTACCCACATACTCTATGGTTAGAGCAATAGCCCACGGGGCACCAGAGGACCAACATTCAAATTGTGGAAAAGCAGGGCAAACAGGAGTGCATAAATATGAGGGGCACAGGGGGAGGATTACAGTGTAGGGAGGGGAGGAGACTGGATTAGGGTTGGACATGGTAAATGGGGAGTGAAACTATATGTATACGTAACTTTGAATGTAAAACAAGCTCTTAAAATAAAAAAAAAATTAAAAATAAATAAATAAAATTTGAAAAAAAGAAAAATATGAGTACATTTTTTAATACAAAAGCTTAGAATACTATATAGAATTTAGCAAGAATATATGATTTTAAACAGAATTTGAAGCATTTACTGACAAAGATCAAAGACTACATTTTTCAGTATGGAATACACCTCAACAAAAAGCAAAAATCCTCACAACTGAACCAATAAACAACATCATGATAAATGGAGAAAACATTGAAGTTGTCAGGGATTTTATTTCACTTGCATCCACAATCCACACCCATGGAAGTAGCAACTAAGAAATCAGATGTATTGCACTGGGAAAATCCACAGCAAAAGACTGCTTTACAGTGTTAAGAAGCAAAGATGTCACTTTGAAGACTAAGGTGTGCCTGACTCAAGCCAAAGTGTTTTCAATGGCCTCATATGCATGGGAAAGCTGGACAATGAATAAGGAAGATCAAAGAAGAGTTGATGCTTTTGAATTGTATGTTGGGAGAGAGGACTGAAAATACCATGGACTGCCAGAAGAATGAATAAATCTGTCCTGGAAGAAGTGCAGCCACAATGGTCTCCTTAGAAGTAAGAATGGCTAGACTTCATCTTACTTACTTTGGTCATCTTGTCAGAAGGGATCATTCCTTGGAGAAAGATATCATGCTTGGCAAAGTAGAGGGTCAGTGAAGAAGAGGAAGACCCTCAGCGAGATGGATTGACACAGTGGCTGCAGTGATGGGCTCAAGTATAGCGAGGATTGTGAAGATGGCACAGGACTGGGCAGTGTTTCATTCTGTTGTACACAGGGTCACTATGAGTTGGAGCCGACTCAATAACACCTAACAACAACATATAGTTTTAATGTATATAAATTTGTGAGAGCTTAAATTTTACTTTCATGTGATAAGATGTTAAATAACAAACCCAAATAAAAAGGAAATCACAATTATCATTTGCATTTCTCTCTATATATTGACATAGTACACATTCTCTCTATATGTTTACAGTGGATATTATATAGCATCAACATCATCAACATTGCTAAGGCTTTGTTTTGTTTTCATCAAGAAATTAAACTCTTCAGTTATTTTAAGCAATAATAAAATTTTAATTATCTAAGATAATTTAGATAAACATGACTTTCAACTACCACTCTGAATTGCTACTATGGTATAGTATACCAGTAGACTACATTGGACATGGATGATAATGAATGTGGTCTCCAGAGCAACACTTTGATATCATTAATTGTGCTATTTTACTCAATAACAAGTATTCTTCCTGAACTTATTATAAAAAATAAGCTGAAATAATGTGATATTCACAGAGAACTCCAGAATTTTGTATAGATGTGAATAAGAAATGCAAGCAGTAACACTATATATACATATACTCTGGTTAGCCTAATTGTCTGTGGGACAATGGATCAAGAAATGATGAATGTGCTTACTTCACTGCTCATCATGCTAAGCATTCAACCACTCAACCAACATGTTTTTTGAGTTCCCACTTCATATTGGGAAATATTTGTATTGCAACTTATAGATGCAAGAATGACTAAGACATAAATTTTGATAAATTGTTAGGGTTAAAATATTTTTAACCATTATGGCATATGATATGGTGTTTCCTTAAAAAACTTAAAAAAAAAAGAGGGGCTGAGTAAGGAAAACATGAATAATGCTTAATTTTTAAATGCTCGGTGCCATAAGCCCCAGCACTATGAGCAATTTAATGCTTCATTCTCAGATGTATGATAGTTAGAGAAGGGACCCATTATTAAGATCCAGGATTCTAGGGTACTTGTTGGGAGCTCTGGTGGTGTAGTGCCTAAGGTACTTGACTGCTAACCAGAAGGATGGCGATTCAAACCCACCAGCCACTCCTTGGAAGGAAGGTTGGGCAATCTACTTCCATAGTGATACTGCCTCGGAAACCCAAGGAGGGGTCGCTATGAGTCGGGGTTGACTCAATGGCACGTAACAACAACAACAGGGCGCTTGTTACTTGTTTTGGTTACCCACTGCCACTCTGACAGGAATATACCACAAATGGGAATGGCTTGAACAAACAGGAATTTATTCTTAAAATTTTTGGAGGCTAGAAGTCTGAGTTCCAAATGCCAGGCTCTAGAGGCTGTGCAAAAGCCCCTTGACATTGGGCTTCAGCTCTGTCTCTTGCTCCTGGCCCACTGAAGCCAGAGGCATCTCTTTACTCAGGCAGTCATTGGCTGCTGAGGCTAACAAGCCCAAGGTTTACAAATAAAATGGCATAGTCCCAATGTTACAAAACCACATAGCAGGCAGGCCATTGATTCAAGTCCACTGAAAGCCTCAAGGTTGGCAGAGCATGGCAGGCTGCTGAACAACTCAACTACATGCAGGGTTCAAGTGTGCCATAAGCTAGAGACAATTCTCAAGCTGTTTTTGATATATGGAAAGCAGACCACATCCTTAAAGCAGCTACTCAGCTTCTTGTGATAGATCCTACCATGGAGTTGATTGCCAATCTCATCATGGGCAATAACTACCACCAGCTGTCCAGCCACTCAACCAGGCCCAGGTAAGTTTACACACAACCTCAACTATCACACTACTTAACCCATAATGGCTCATAATTTCCTTTTTATATCTCAAGTAAAATATCTCTGTGCTCAATCACCTATCTGTAAATCATGATGCGTCACCGGGCTGCTAATAAAGTTGACTGGTTTTTAGTGCTTAGTATGGCTTGGGCTGTTTTTCAAGAGATTAGTATTTTATCCTCACAGCAATCCCATGAGGTAGATATTATCATAATTTTTAAAAAATTATTTTACTGATATGGAGACAAACACAACAAATTTGAAATTTCCAAAAATTACACAACTTGTTATAAATAATAGAATTGGGGTTCAACCCAGGTTGTCTAATAGAAGAGCTATGATTCTTATCATACCCCCCCCAAAAAAAAAGAAAACCAAACTCACTGATGTAGAGTCAGATCCTACTCATAGCGTCTCCTCTTTGGGTTTCCGAGGCAGTATTACTATGGAAGTAGATTCCCCCATCTTCCTTCTGAGGAGTGGTAGGTTTGAACTGCCAGCCTTCTGGTTAGCAGTCAAATGCCTTAGGCACTACACCACCAGAGCTCCTTCTTATGATATATCTGATGCTTTTATCTCATTAGAATTTTGAGACAATAGAGAATGTTTAGCAGTAGCTTTTGAACATTTAGAAAACCAATGATTAAGACAAATAAAAACCAGAAATCAAACCAGTTGCCATGAAGTCAATTCTAACTCATGGTGACCCCACGTGTGTCAGAATAGAACTGTGCTGCATAGGGTCTTCAATGGCTGATTTTTCATTTTCATTTTGATTTTCATTTTCACCAGGCTGGGTGAACTTGAACCCCTAAACTTCCAGTTAATAATGAAGTGCATTAACAGCTACACCACCCAGGGATTCCATAGACAGAAATAAAGTATCTAATTGTCTATAATTTTGGATTTGTTATAGCATTCCAATGGTTTGTGTGTTACATGTATTATATTCAAGTGATTCTATAATAATAATATGTCAGATAAAAAGTGGTGTGATTTATTCTCCAAATGTTAACCAAGTGTATAGTACATTTTATTTACATATGTATGTTTATGTGTGTATCTATCTGTATGTTTATGTGTGTATCTATCTGTATGTATATGTATGTATATATACATATATATTATGTATATATATATATATGTATATATATATTATATATATATATATATATATATATATATATATTGCTCTGGTTACATAGTGCCCCTCTGACAAGAATATGCTACAAATGGAATAGCCTCAACAAACAAGAGTTTATTCTTACAATTTGGAAGCTTTAAGTCCAAGTTCAAAGTGCCAAGCCCTAGAGGCTGGGTGAAAGCCCCTCAACCTTGGGGTCCAGCTCTGCCTCCTGCTCCCAGCCCACTGGGGCTAGAGGCTTTTCTTCAATCAGACAGCTGCTGGCTGCTGAGAAGCCAGGGGTTGACAAGAAAAAAGGTACAGTCCCAATGTTACCAAACCACACAGCAGGCCATTAATTTAAGTCCATTGTAAGTCCCAAGGTCGGCAGAGCATAGCAGGCTGCTGAACAATGACATGGCTACAGGCAGGGTCCAAGTGTGCCATAAACTAGAGACCATTCCCCAAGGCTTCTGCTTATATACAGGAAGCAGACCACATACCCAAGGCAGCTACTCAGCTGCTTGTGGTAGATCTACCATGGAGCTGATTGCCTGTCTCTTCATGGGAAATAACTACCACCAGCTGCCCAGCCACTCAACCAGACCCAGCTAAGTTGATGCAAAAACACAACCACCACATACATGTGTGTGTATGTGTGTGTGTGTGTGTATTAGTTGCCATTGAGTCACTTTTGGCTCATAGCAACCACATGTGTGCTGGACTAGAACTGTGCTCCATTGGTTAGCAGCAGAGCTCATTAGCCTGGGGACATAATATATACATATAAAAGTAAAAAAAAAAAAAAACAAACAAACTCACTGTTGCCAGATTGATTCTGACTCATACCAACTCCTCCTTGGGTTTCTAAGGTGGTATCTCTATGGAAGTAGATTGCTCAATTTTCCTTTTGAGAAGTGGCTGGTGGGTTTGAACCATCAGTCTTCTGTTTAGCAGTCATATACTTCAGGTACTACATCACCAGAGCTCCCTAAATGTTGTCTTGTCAGGAGTGGGATTAGACCCATGCCTCCAGGAGAGACTGTGACCTGAATGCAGCACCTTAGACTGCATTATATCCTGGTGGCATATATACATATAAATTATTCATATAAACTAAATCAATGACACCCTATTTCCACTATACCACCAGAGCTCCCAGAAAAAAAGAAAAAAGAAGAGGGTATTTTAGTACTTAACATGATAAGTTGTATATCCCTCCTGAATTTAGAGACCATCTAAAGAATAGATTTGATGCACTGAACACCAATGGCTGAAAACCAGAAGAATTGTGGGGTGACATCAAGAACATTATCCATGAAGAAAGCAAGAGGTCACTAAAAAGATGAGAAAAGAAGAGACCAAAATAGATGTCAGAAGAGACTCTGAAACTTGTCCTTGAGTGGAGAGTAGTGAAAACAAATGGAAGAAATGACAAGAAAAATAGATGAACCAAAGATTTCAAAGAGCAGCTCGAGAAGATAAAGCCAATTACTATAAAGAAATGTGCAAAGACTTGCAGTTAGAAAACCAAAAGGGAAGAGCACACTCAGCATTTCTCAAGCTGAGGAAAAAAATTAAGCCTTGAGTTGCAATATTGAAAGATTCTATGGGTAAAATATCGAATGATGCAGGGAACATCAAAAGAAGATGGAAGGAATACACAGAGTCACTGTACCAAAAAGAACTTGTAGATCTTCATCCATTTCAGGAGGTGGCATATAATCTAGATCCAGTGTTACTGAAGAAGAAAATCAAAGCTGCAATGAAGGAATTGGTGAAGAACAAGGCTCCAGGAATTGACGGAATACACATTGAGATATTTCAACAAACAGATGCCCCACTGGAAGCACTCACTAGACTATACCAAGAGATTTGGAAGACAGCTATGTGGACAACTGACTGGAAGAGATCCATATTTGTGCCCATTCCAAAGAAAGGTGATCCCACAGAATGTGGAAATTATCAAACAATATAATTAATATCACATGCAAATAAGATCTTACTGAAGATAATTCAAAAAACAGTTGCAGCGGTATATTGACCCAAAACTTCCAGAACCAGAAGCTGGTTTCAGAAGAGGATGTGGAACAAGGGATATCATAGCTGCTGGCAGATGGATCTTGGTTCAAGACAAAGAACACCAGAAAGATGTTTACTTGTGTTTTATTGACTATGCAAAGGCATTTGATTGTGTGGATCATAAGAAATTGTGGGTAACATTGAGAAGAATGGGAATTCCAGAATACTTAATTGTACTCATGAGGAACCTGTACATCAACCAGGAGGCTGTCATTCGAACAGAAGAAGGGGACACTGAATGGTTTAGCATCAAGAAGGGAGTGCATAAGAGTTGTATGCTTTCCCCATACTTATTCAATCTATATGCTAGGCAAATAATCTGAGAAGCTGGACTATATGAAGAAAAATGTAGCATCAAGATTGGAGAAAAAATCATTAACAACCTGCAATACGCTGATGACACAACTTTGATTGCTTAAAGTGAAGATGGCTTGAGGCACTTACTGATTAAGATTGAAGGCTACAGTGTGCAGTATGGATTATATCTCAATATAAAGAAAACAAAAATCCTCACAACTGGACCTATAAGCAGCATCACCATAAATGGAGAAAAGATTGAGGTTGGCAAAGAATTCACATTGCTCAGTTCTACAATCTATGCCAATCGAAGCAGCAGTCAAGACATTGCTGTTGTTGTTGTGTACCGTCGAGTAGGCCCCGACTCATAGCGTCCCCTCCTTGGGTTGCCAAGGCGGTATCACTAAGGAAGTAGATTGTCCAACCTTCCTTCTGAGGAGTAGCTGGTGGTTTTGAACCACCAGCCTTCTGGTT
>NW_006921925.1:2988913-2990299 GCF_000298275.1 Orycteropus afer afer | reverse complement strand
AGGAGTAGCTGGTGGTTTTGAACCACCAGCCTTCTGGTTAGCAGTCAAGTGCCTTAGGCACTACGCTACCAGAGCTCCAAGTCAGGATATTAGTTGATGTGTATCACTGGGGAAGTTGGCTGCAAAAGATCTCTTTCAAGTGTTGAGGAGCAAAGATGTCTCCTTGAGGACTAAGATCTGCCTGACACAAGCCATAGTATTTTCAATTGCCTCATATGCATGTGAGAGCTGGACAAAGAATAAGGAAGACTGAAGAAGAGTTGATGATTTTGAGATATGGTGCTGGTGAAGAATACTGAAAGTATCCTCACTGCTAAAAGAACTAACAAATATGTCGTGGAGGAAGTGCAGCCGAAATGGTCCTTGGAAGCGAGAATGGCCAGACTTCCTCTCACCTACTTTGGTCATGTTAGAAGGGACCATTCCCTGCAGAAGGATGTCATGCTTGGTAAGGTGGAGGGTTGGCAAAAGAGGGGAAGGGCTTCAAAAAGATGGGTTGACATGGTGGCTGTGACAATGGGCTCAAGTATAGCAAGGATCATGGATCTGGCATGGGATTGAGCGGTGTTTCTTTCTGCTGTGCATAGGGTTGCTATGAGTCAAAAATGACTCAACGACACCTAAGAACAACAACATAATAAGTTGAGCAAACTCTAATTCAGCATAGGTGTAGAATAAGATGTTATAGTTCATTTGTATTCTTGTAAGTAAATGTTTTTACATAATGCTTCACATGCCTGTTCATTTAGGTCTAATAGTCTCTTAATTTATGTACTTCTATGTCTTCCATTGACACTGTAAGCACTTAGAAGGTGTACATTATATTTCATGAATATGTAACTTACATATATGAGTACCAAAAGTTAAATATGACAAAATGCTTCATATTTAAAATAATTATAATCTTTTGTATTATAAAGTATATATGCCAAAGATATACTTAATTAAATTGCAAATAGGCCAGTTTTTACTAAAAATAAGTTGCTTCCTAAGAAATATTCACTCGTATTTGATTGAAACCACAGTACTGTGCCGTGGCACAAATTTAGAGATCAATATGCATACATATTTATAGTACTGTGCACATATGAAAAAGCAGTGAAAATTTGGTTTATAAAACCAGTGTGATACTTCCTTAATTATACAACCAAGCAATGTACAAGCAGGGGAATAAATGAGAACACATGTGTCATTATCTTAGAGGATTAAGACTGACCAAATAGCAATATCTTTTTGTCTGTAATATCTTTGGCTCCTGAAATCATGAATAAATATGCTAAATCAATATTTTTTTTTTATTAGGATTTGGGTGAAGATTTACAGAGTAAATTCACTTTTCATACAGCAGTTCACATATACTTTGTCTCATGTCATTGACCAAAATTT
>NW_006921925.1:2968664-2988813 GCF_000298275.1 Orycteropus afer afer | reverse complement strand
CTTCGAGAGGCCCATTGTCTGCCAACCCTGTATATGATCTTGGATACACTCTCCATTTAGACATACATAATTGTTTAGCTTGTTCACCCATCTATCCATCCCTATACCCATGTTTGCTTTCATTGACAACTCAGTATTGTTAAATCAATATTTTGATAATAATGGAGAAAGTATTATTTCTGGATTTATATAAATGCAATTATAATTATATGCCTTTGTCTTCAATTCTGCAATAAGAAAAAATGATATATAATCTATGATTTTAAAATACGTTTATAGAATATGCTCATGTTTGAAGGTTAGATTCAAATGGTACAAATGAAAATCATTTATTATTATCCAAAGTGCACATCTAGGAAGTGTGCATAGGCATTAATAACTATTATTGGAAGGATGTTGCAACTGGAAGGATCTTAAGACTCCTCTATCCTTGAGGAAAATTCCTCATGACTCTATGGGGTTAAAACTTCAGTGGAAATGTCATACTTGAATTAGTCAATTTTGTTTTTCTCTTTCAGTATTAAAAATTTCAAAAAAATGTTTATATGATTCTATTTATTTCAGCTTGAAACAGATAATCTAAACAATCTTTTCTGATATTATTTGAGGAGAACAATACATTGCAAAAAAATGAAAGCTGATTGATTAACTAAAACATCAGGAAAACAGTAACCTCTGAGGTGTAAGGGGGATTCACTGGGGAGAAGCACAAAGAGTGCTTCAAAGAATAGGGCAGTGGTTGTTTTAGTTCTTAAATTCAGTGGTAGGTTTGCAGATACTCATTTTGTTATAATTCTTTAAACTGTTTAGATGTGTCCTTTATGTTCTATATAGACTGGGCAAATCTGCTGTAAAAGACCTCTTTAAAGTATTAAAGAGCAAAGATGTCACTTTGAAGGCTACAGTGCCCCTGACCCAAGCCAACATATTTCCAATAGCCTCATACGTATGTGAAAGCTGGAAAATGAATAAGGAAGACCAAAGAAGAATTGATGCATTTGAATTGTGGTGTTGGTGAAGAATATTGACAATACTGAGGACTGTCAGAAGAATGAAGTCTTGGAAGAAGTACAGCCAGAATGCTCCTTAGAAGAGAGGATGGTGAGACTTTGTTTCATGCACATTGGTCGTGTTATCGGGGGGACCAACTCCTAGAGAAGGGCATCATGCAAAGCAGGGGGTCAGTGAAAAAAAGGAAAACTCTCAATGAACCGGATTGACAATGGGCTACAATAATAGGCTCAAGCATAGCAATGATTGTGAGGGTGCCACAGGACTGGGTACTGCTTTTTTCTGTTATACATAGGATCACTATGAGTTGGAACCCATTCAATGACACCTAACAACAGCAACAACATCATTCTCCTCATGACATAGATCACAAGAAAAAATAAACAGTAACATAATTGGCAAATAGTTAGATGAGCTCATTTTGGCATCTTACATTTGTTTAGGTGATCAATTTATGTTTGATAACGACCAAACCAAAACCAAACACACTGCCATCAAGTCGATTCTGACTCATAGCAACCCTCATTGCATTTCTAAGGCTGTAAATCTCTATGGAAGTAGATTGCCTCATCTTCCCTGTATGGATCAGCTGGTGGATTTGAACTGCTAACCTTCTCATTAGCAGCCAGATACCTTACCCTCTATGCCACCAGAGCTCTTTCTTGATAACTACAGTGTTAGATTATTTTATATTTCTGTTGGTGCAATTGAAATATTTTATATGTATTGGTTTTTAGATAGATGGATAGAAAGGAGTCATGGAGTGTAGCTCCATGGGGAACTTATGTATGTTATCATCCCACAATCACCAGCATATTCTAGTCCCTCATTATAGCCTTGTGCCAATCCATCTCACTGAGGATCTCCCTCACCCTCATTGGCCTTCTACTTCACCAAACTTGATCTTCTCCTCCAGCAGTTGATTCTTTCTGAAGATGGATCTAAAGCAAGGGATGGATCTAAAGTCAATGTTCTACTGTGATCCATACACTTTTATTGGCTGTTTCTCAGAAGTAGATCATCAGGCCTTTCTTCCTCATCTATCTTAGTCTGGAATCTCCACTGAAATTCTGTTGGTATTTGAAATATTGATAGCATATCCTCCAACATCTAGCAACACACAAGACACCACAGTGCAACAAATTGACAGATCAATAGTGGTTTTATTTTATTTTATTTTCCCACATTCAAAAAACAAAGGAGCAAAGTTTTGGAGGCAGGAAATCCAAGGGTGATATGAATTTCTCAGGATACAGGTTACACACAGTGTTCTACACAACTAACCCCAGGCTATGGCTTTTCTGTTCTGATATGAGACAGTGCACCAACATCCCATCCAAGTTCCAAGCAACTGGGTAAAATGAAAGGGTAAGGAGAAAGAACACTCTGCATCATAATATCTTATCGGTCATATTTTAGTTACATGGCCACTCCTTGCCACAAGGAAGGTTGAGATATTAGTCTTTAGTCTGGGTGGCCATATAGAGAGGAACTGAAGTACTTAGTGATGAAGATCGAAGACTATAGCCTTCAGTATGGATTACTCCTGAATATATAGAAAACAAAAATACTCATCACAAAAAAACAAATTCACTGCCTTCAAGTCAATTCTGACTCATAGCAGTCCCCTTTGGGTTTCCGAGGTGGTAAATCTTTATGGAACTAGATTGCCCAGTCTTCTTTCCATGGAGTGGCTGGTGGGTTAGCAGTCAAATTCCTTAGGCCTTATGCCACCAGAGCTCCTTTAAAAATCATCACAACTGAACCAAAAAGCAACATCATGATAAATGGAGAAAAGATTGAAGTTATCAAAGATTTTATTTTACTTGGATCCACAATCAACACCCATGAAAGCAGCAGAAGGCAGGGGATTGTTGGACTTCTTGAATGGATATGTTCTCATCTTTCATCAAAGCAGGGAAATTCTCTTCCAGCAAATATTTGACAATTTTCTCTGTGGTTTTATTTGTCTCTTCCTGTTCTGGAATTCTGATTATACATAGGTTATTTCTTTTGATGGTATGCCACATGAACCTTAGGCTTTCTTCATTTTGTTTTGATTTTTTTTCTGACTGATTTCTTTCCAAAGAAATATTGAGGTATTTGTCTTCAATCTCACTAATTCTATCTTCCATTGATTCAATTCTAGCCCCTTGCCCTTTCAATGTGTTATCTTCTTCTGAAAACTTAGTGTTAATCTTCTGGATTTCTATCTGTAGATTTTGTATCATTTCTAAATTTTCAATTGTTTTGTCATTTTGTTATTGTATTGTCTTTCAAAATTGTTCTAGCATTTTCTGTTTTCTTCAGTTTTGTCAGTGTTTTACTTGACCTGTCTCTCAATCTGTTGATGGAACCTGAATATAATTCTTTTGAATTCCTTGTCAGGGAGTTCTAATGATACTTGTTTCTCAGGGATGTGTTCTGAGTCTGTATCCTGGTCTCTTGTTTCTCCTGCTTTGTTTGCTTTTTTGTGTGGACTCTGGTGCTCTGTTGGCTCTGAGACATTGGGTTTATATTTGTTTTTGTGTTTATGTTTATATTTTTTTATGTTTTTGTGTTTATGTTTAATTGGTGATTGTAGGTTGGACTGACTTGCCCACAATTTTCATTTCCTTTGTTTAGTTTTGATGTTATCTACATAGGCAGGGTACTGTGCTCCTCTCTTCACTAGTTGGCAGCACTTATACACTCACTACCTGTCTCCTTTCCTGTTGTTGGCCACCTGTATGTCCCTGTCATCCTTGGCAAATGGAGCCTATTCTTAGGTCCCTGAATTCTGAATGAGAATGCTGTCACTTTAAAATCCAAAATGGTTGCCACTTGTAAACATTCAAAATGGCTTCCCCTTCAGTCACTTTAAGTATCCAAAATAGCTGCTGCTTGCAAATATTCAAAGTAGCTGCATCCTCAATCACTTTAAATATCCAAATTGGCTGGCACTTATAAACAATCAAAATGGCTACACCCTCTGCACATCCAAAAGTCCACAGCTCAGATTGTCTCCTTCCTTGCTGTTTCCCTTCCTAGTCATAGGCCACCAGCTCAATCATCCCTGCAGCTCTTGATCACCAGGGCTGATCTTTATGTCGATTCTCGGGTCCCAAAACCACTTGGTAATATTCAGGCTGTTTGTCCCATCAGAGTAGCTGACAGTCCACAGTTCCGTCCATCTCTGTACTCACTATTTCATTCAGGTTTTTCCACTGGTTTGTAACTAATCCACTTTTTTTTTTTTTTTTAATTTTAAGAGTTTGTTTTACATTCAGCATTATGTGTACATTTAGTTTCACTTCCCATTTAGCATGCACGACCCTAATCCAGTCTCCTCTCCTCCCTGATCAAAAATCCTCCCCCCATACCCCTCATAGTTATACACTTTTGTGTGTTCTGCATTTCCTCTAAGTGAATGATGTTGCCCCTCTGGTGCCCCATGGTTGATTTCTCCAAGGGATCCATTTCCATAGAATATGTGGGTGTGTCCTCCTGGGTTGAGTAGTCTGCATATACATCTTGTTTTCTATTGGGCTGAAAGCCAGCCCCTTGTAGTGAGCTTTATTCCAGGCCCAGAATGTATCCCAGGACCATAGTATTGAGGGTCTCATTAGACTCCATTAGACCAGTAATTGTGGTCATTATTGAGGTTTTGGATTTTGTTCCATGTTTTTCCTCCCACTCTATCCAGGATTTCCAGATTTGATCCTTTCCTAAGTTATTGGCATTGGTAGCTGGGCACCGTCTAGTTCTTTTGGTCTCAAAGGCTATCATGTCCTAGGGCTTATTGCTTCCAAATGCCCTTGGTTTTTTTTGCACTCTTTGTTGCTTCTGAGGATAGGAGACTACATACATACCAATATAGGATAAGAAACAAGGCTTTTTTTCTCTCTCTTTTTAAAAATTTTATTGTGATTTTGGTGAAAGTTTTCAAAGCAAATTCATTTTCCATACAGAAGTTCATATACACTTTGTCTCATTATATTGACTGCAATTTTGCACAATGTAATGGCTCTCTTCCCACTTCCTTCCCATAGTTACCTCTTCCCTGTGTCCTTCCCTCCCATGCATTCTCCTGCCCCATGAGCCAGTTCCCTGTGCATACACAGTCCTTCTGCTCTCTCATGATTGAGCTCTCTAAGAGTGTATCTACCTAATGCAAATGTTCAGCTCATATGCCTGTCTTTTGTTTGTCTGGAAGCTACAAGAGTGGCTGACTTGAAAGGCAACCAGGAGCCATATTCTCAGGGGTTCCACCAAGCCCTATCAGACCAGCAAACCTGATCCCTTTTATAGTTTTTATGAGTTTGAGTTTTGTTACACATTGTTCTCCCACTCCATCCCGGATCTCTCACATTGATCCCCCTCCAAATGGTTGACAGTGGTAGCTGGGCACCATATAGTTCTTTTGCTCTCCTAGTCTTATAGGCTGAGGTTTTCATGGTGTACAGTAGCTTGGACTAATTGTTTTCATGTGTCTTTGGCACATGAATTTGAAATATGCTGTCTTCCTATCACTGATTTCTAATTTTATAGCATTGTATCTGAGAAGGTGCTTTGCAGTATTCTAATGTGTTTAAATTTATTAAGGCTTGCTCTGTGGTCTAACATATAGTCTATCATGGAGAATGGAGGAACAAGGCTTTTATGTATTTTGTTGTACCAATTGAGTCTGGTGTCCTCCAGGACTATAGTCCTAAGATGGTAGATCTGTTGGATCTCTCTCCCATAGTGTCTGGGTATCTCTGAGGGGTTACTCTATGCTTGTCTTCTGTCATTTCTGCAAGGATTGTTGGTATTTTGTATCACTGGTATCTGTGCAAGATTAGCCTCAGCTGAATCTGTCCTTGTTCTAGAGTATACTCCTGTTCACTGACCCTCATCTGATCCTCTCAGATGTTTATGTGTTTATCTGTAGCCTGGGGTTTGGTGTTAATGGTAATGCAATATTATGGACACACTGGTTGGTATTGGCGTCTGTTGTCTATCTCCTATGTGCACAATTTTGTGTCCTCACTTTTCCTAATGTTATCATGGTGGTCACAGATTCTTTCCATACATCACTTCCCTTACCCATGTCAGCATGTGGGCTCCAACTAGCCAGAAATTAATCTTTCCTCTTCCCTCCCCACCCCAATAACCTACAAAGTGAGTTCCCTTTCCCAAGCAAACCCTTCTTTGTATTTTACAGTAATGGGCTCATACAGTACTTGTCCTTCTGCAATCAACTTATTTCACTCACCATAATGCCCTCCAGGTTCATTCATGTTGTAAGATGATTTGCATACCCTTCATTGTTCTTTAATATAGCATAGTATACCATTGTGTGAAGAATGTACCATAATTTGGTTATCCATTCATCCACTGATGGGCATTTAAGTTGCTTCCATCTCTTTGCAATAGTAAATTGTGCTGCGATGAACATGGGTGTGCATATGTCTGTTCGTGCACTGCCTCTCACCTCTTTAGATTTATTCCCAGTAATGGAATTGCTGGGTCAAATGGTATTTCTATTTTCAGTTTTTTAAGGAAAATGCCATACCATATGCCACAATGGTTGTACCATTTTACAATCCCACCAGCAGTACACAAGAGTTCCAATCTCTCCACAACCTCACCAGCATTTATTATTTTCTCTTCTGTTAAACTTTGCTATTATTGCTAGGGTGAGATGATATCTCATTGTTGTTTCAATTTGCATCTCTCTAATGACTAATGATAGTGAGCAATTCCTCGTGTGTTTGTTGGCCACCAACATATCATCTTTAGTGAAGTGTCTGTTCAAGTATTTTGCCCATTTTTGAATTTGTTTTTTTTTTCTTTTTGATGTTGAGGTGATGCAGTATTCTATAGATTCTGGAGATAAGTCCTTCATCAGATATGTCACAGACAAATATTTTCTCCCAATCTGTTGTTGTTGTTGTTAAGTGCCGTCGAGTCATTTCCGACTCATAGCGACCCCATGCACAGCAGAATGAAACACTGCCTTATCCCTCACCAACCCCACAATCCCTGCTATACTTGAGCTCATCATTGCAGCCACCGTATCAATCCATCTCCTTGAAGGCCTCCCCCTCTTTCGTCGACCCTCCACCCTGCCAAGCATGACATCCTTCTCCAGGGAATGGTCCCTTCTTACAACATGACCAAAATAGGTGAGACGATCTCTGGCCATTCTTGCTTCCAAGGAGCATTCTGGCTGCACTTCCTCCAGGACAGATCTGTTAGTTCTTTTAGCAGTCCGTGGTATTTTCAGCATTCTTCGCCAGCACCACAACTCAAAAGCATCAACTCTTCTTCGGTCTTCCTTATTCATTGTCCAGCTCTCACATGCATAGGAGGTGATTGGAAATATCATGGTTTGTGTCAGGTGCACCTTAGTCCTCAAGGAGATATCCTTGCTCCTCAGCACTTGAAACAGTTCCTTCGCAGTTGACTTTCCCAATGCTACACGTCGTCTAATGTCCTGACTGCTCCTTCCATTGGCATCGATTGTAGAACCAAGCAACGTGAATTCTTTGACAACCTCAATCTTCTCTCCATTTATTGTGATGTTGCTCATTGATCCAGTTGTGAGGATTTTGGTTTTCTTTATATTGAGACGTAATCCATACTGCAGACTGTATTCTTCAACCTTCATCAGTAGGTGCCTTAAGTCATCCTCACTTTCAGCAAGCAAAAATCTGTAGGTTCTCTTTTTACTCTTTTGATGAAGTTTTGATGCACACAAGAATTTAATTTTTGAAAGGTCCCATTCATCTAGCTTCTCTTCTACTTCCTGTGCATTCTGGGTTATGCTTCAGAGTCTATTTATGTCATAGATTAGGGCTCCGAGAATTTCCCCTATTTTATCTTTGATGAATTTTGTAGTTTTGTGTTTTACAATGAAGTCTTTGATCCAAATTGAGTTTGTTTTTGTGCATGGGGTTAGTGAGGTATGGATCTTGTTTCATTTCTCTGCAAGTGGATATCCAGTTTTACCAGCACCATTTGTTAAAAGAAGCTGTCTCTTCCCCATTTAATGGGTTTTAGACCTGTGTCAAAGATCAAATGTCCATAGATGGATGGGTCTATTGCTGGACTTTTGATTCTGTTCCATTGGTCTATCTGTCTATCATTGGACCAATACCATGCTGTTTTGACTACCATGGATATATAGTAGGTTTTAAGATCTGGGAGCATGAGACCTCCCACTTTGTTCTTCTTCTTCAGAAATGTTCTACTTATCCGAGGTCTCTTTCCTTTTCATATGAAGTTAGTAATTGGTTTTTCCATGTCCTTAAAAAATTTTGTTGATATCTGGATTGGGATTACATTAAATGTGTAGATTGCTTTAGGTAGTATTGACATTTTCACAATATTCAGTCTACCTATCCATGAGCAAGGTAGGTTCTTCCATTTATGTAATGTCCTTGTTGTCTCTTGTAGTATTTTATAGATTTCTTTGTATAGATCTTTTGTGTCTCTGGTCAGGTTTATTCCTAAATACTTTATCTTATTAGTAGCTATTGTAAATGGTATTATTTCCCTTATTTCTTTATCAGAGGAATCTTTGTTGGTGTAGAAGAATCCAACTGATTTTTTTATGTTGACCTTGTATTCTGTCACTTTGCTGAACCTCTCTATAGTTCCATTAACTTTTTTGCTGAGTCTCTTGGGTTTCCTATGTACAGGATCATATTGTCTGCAAATAGAGATTGTTTTACTTCCTCTTTGCCAATTTATATGCCTTTTATTCCTCTTTCTTGCCTTGTTGCTCTGGCTAGGATTTCCAATACAATGTTAAATAGAAGTGGTGATAGAGGGCATCCCTGTCTGGTTCCCATTCATGAGAGGAGTGCCGTGAGTCCTTCTTCATTAATAATGATGTTGACCATTGGCTTTGCGTATATGCTTTTTATTATGTTGAGTAATTTCCCTTCTATCCCTATTTTACTAGAAGTTCTGAACAGGAATGGGTGTTGGATTTTATCAAATGCTTTTCTGCATTGATTGATATAATCATATGGTTCTTTTGTTTTGTTTTGTTTATGTGGTGGATTACATTGATTGTTTTTCTGATGTTTAACCACCCTTGCATACCTGGTATGAATCCCACTTGGTCAGGATACATTATTATATTTTTTCAATATATATTGTTGGATTCTGTTGGCTAGGATTTTGTTAAAGATTTTTGCATCTATGTTCATGAAGGATATTGGTCTGTAGTTTTCCTTTTGAGTGGTGTCTTTCCTTGGTTTTGGTATTAGTGTTATGCTTACTTCATAAAATGAGTTTAGGAGTATTCCATCTTTTTTCTATTTCCTTACTTCTAGATACTGTAGGATTCTTTTGTTCCTTTTCTAGCTGTTGGAGTTGTTCAGTTAGAGTGTTGATTTTGTTTCTTTCCTCTTTTTAGATGTATGCATTTTTTTTGCTATAAACTGACCTCTGAGTACTGCTTTCACTGTGTCCCATAGGTTTTGGTATGAAGTATCTTCATTCTAATTTGTTTGTAGGATTTTTTTTTTTTTAATTTCACTTTTTATTTTTTCTATTACCCATTAGTTTTTGAGCAGTGAATTGTTCAACTTCCACATTTGATGTTTTTTCATTGATCTTCCTATTATTAATTTCTAATTTTATAGCATTGTGGTCCGAGAAGATGCTTTGTGGTATTTCAATGTTTTTTTAAATTATTGAGGCTTGTTTTATGTCCCAACATATGATCTATTCTGGAGAAAGATCCATGAGCACTGAAGAAGAATGTGAGTTGTGTTTTCTTGTGTAGAATGCTTTGTATATGTCTATGAGATCGACTTGGTTGATTGTGTTGTTGAGTTCTTCTGTATCTTTGTTGAGCTTTTTTTCCAGTTGATCTGTCCCTCCTTGAAAGTGGTGTGTTAAAGTCTCCTACTACTATTGTAGAGTTGTCTTATGTCTCTTTTAATTCAATTAGTATTTGCTTCATATATTTTGAAGCACTTTCATTGGATGTATAATATTTATTACTGTAGCATCTTTTTTGTCAATTGGCCCTTTCAACATCATACAGTGTCCTTCTTTGTCTCTTATGTTGTTTTTCACCTCAAAGTCTATTTTATGAGAAATTAATATTGTCACTCCTGTTCTTTTTTGGTTACCATTGGCTTGGTATATTTTTTTCCACCTCTTAACTCTTAATTTGTTTTTATCTTTGTGTCTAAGATAGGTCTCTTCGTCCATTTATCTTGAGTATAATTAGTGATAGGTATGAATTGATTGCTGCAATTCTATTGTGTTTTTTTTTTTTTTTTGTCATGTTGTTGGGGTTTCCTTGGTCCATATAATTTTCTGTGCTGAGTTCAATTTGTTGTCAAGTGCTTCCTCTCTTTTCTTCTTTCTTGTAGATTTTGTGCTTATTAAACCCATGTTTTCCTTCCTTCTGGATTTGCTTAGGGGGTTGTTAATTTTTTCTATGATTACCTTGGACTGAATTCTTGTCTCTACATTTTTAGAACAGTCTATGAGGACATTGTCTTGTTTTCCTCTCCATTTGGAAGTTTGTACCTACAACTTTGATCCCCTATATTTGGTTAGTTGCTGTTGTCATTTGCAGATTGGCTTCCTTCATTTTTAGTGTACTATGTTTTATGGTCTTATTTTGAGTTTCTATTTCTGATTTGGTTTTAGTGTTGATGTCATGTATCCTGATTTTGTTGTTCTCTGTTGTGGGTTCTTATTGTAAAGATTTCCTTAAGCATTTTTTGTAGGGTTGGTCTAGTTTTCACAAAATCCCTTAATTTCCATTTTTCTAAGAACGTCTTGATTTCACTCTCATATTTGATGCCAATATTTGGCTGGATATAGGATTCTTGGTTGGAAGTTCTTTTCCTTCAGTGTTTTATAATGCCATCTCATTGCCTTCTTGCCTGCATGATTTCTGCAGAGTAATTGGACTTCAGCCTAACTGTTTGATTATTATAAGTAATATTTCTTTTGTCCTGGGCAGCTTGCAAGATTCTTTTTTTTGTCTTGGGATTTGGAGAGTTTGATTATAATATGCTTCTGTGTTTTTAACTTGGGATCTTTCCTGTATGGGGTTCTATGAGCTTCTTGGACAAATATCTTTTCTTCCTTCATGATATGCGGGAAGTTTTCTGTTAGTAGGTCTTACACAATTTTCTCAGGTTTTTTTTTTTTTTTTTCACCTCTTCTTATTCTGCAATTCCAGTGAGGCGTATATTGTTTCTTTTCATGTCATCCCATGTGACTCTTAGGTTCTCTTAATTTCTCTTAAACCTTTGTTCTGATTTTTCTTTATACAGGCTGATGTCCAGGGATTTTTCTTCCATTTGGGAAACACATTCTTCAGCCAGTTCTATCCTACTCTTTTGTGCTTCTACTGTACTGTGTAATTCTGTAATTTTGGTATTCATCTTCTGGATTTCTAACTGCTGTTTTTGTTTGAGTTCTGATTGTGCATTGATCTTGTTATTTTGCTCTTGAGTGGTTTTCCTGAGTCCTTCCAAGGAAATGGCTGTGTTCTCCTTGCTTCTGTTTGGGGTTTCCTTAGGCTCTTGTAGAGCTCTATAAACATATCTTCTAAATTCTTTCTCTGATAATTCTATTGGCTCCTCTTCCTCCATGTTTAATGATACTGATCTGCCAAGGAAGTTCCTCCCAGGGCCTGCCTACTTGCACCATTAATGTTCCCTTGCTTGGGCTTCAGTGGTACTGGAGCCAGAAAAATCTCTGCTCCCACACAGTAGTCCCAAGTTTACTGATGAAAGAGGGTGCTGCAGGTAGATCTGTGGAGTGGCTGCAGGTTCTCTGCTGTGGTGCATTCTCCCCACTGCCCCAGGGAGGTCTTTGATCGCCTTTCTCACATACTGGTCTGTGCTCAACAAGGCAGCTTCACCTGTTTTGGTTATTTTTTCCCCCTCCAGGTAATTGCACTACCCCTTTCTCCTTTCTAATCCTACCTCCCTGAGTTTGGTGTGCTCTGATTTAATGAGCTATTCAGAGCACCAGAATCCCCATTTCAAATTGCTGCACCTAGTTTTTCAGGCATTAAGATACTAGAGAGAACTAGTGTGGGCACTATAAAAGAGAAGTCATTTTTTACCTCCTCCCCAAATCCACTTCTGTGTACTTTCTTTCAAAGCTCAGTGCTTCAGGATTATCTTCTGTGTCTCTGTCAATTGGTTTATCTTTTCTTTGTAGGAGAGGATCTCTGTAGCTTGTCTACCTATTCTGCCATCTTACTGGAAGTTGTGAGAGAGTAAGATTCTTGATCTATCTTGGGTTTCATGTCAGATTGACATTCAGCACAAAGAAACTGGAGTCACTTGCCTAAGTAGAGAGGTAGTTAGAAAAGCATTTGTGTGTGTTTGTGTGTGTGTGTGGTTATTAACTCTCTCTTCCCCTCCCCATTGCTATTTCTGGTGACCTCCTCAGCCTTATGTAAGCCTCTACTGAAGACCTCATTTGCATGGTTACAACTACAAAGTTTGTCTGAAGCTTGACTTGTGGACAAAACCAGATCTGCCATTGGCAGGGTGTTTCAGACATACCTTGTAATAGTCATTTAGAACTAGGTTTCCAAGGTCTGCTTGCCTGGGTTCAGATCCTAGCTGTGTGAACTTGGAGAACTTAATTAATCTCTTTGTGTTCCAATAATATTTTATAGAGTAAGTGTGATAAATATGATTATAAGGGTGATGTATGAAATGAGGTCATGCATGTAAAGGGCCTTGCATGTATCAAGTGCTCAAAATACGTATCATCACTAGCTATTTTGTATTGCACTGTTTTGTCATTGTTAAGTGCTTTCCAGTTGGTTCTAACTCCTACTGACCCTACATTCAACAGAACAAAACACTGCCCAATCTTGCATCATCTTCACAACTGTTGCCATAATTAAGCTCATTGTAGCAGCCTCTGTGTCCATCCATCTCATTGTGGGTCTTCTCCCTTTTCACTGACCTTCCACTTGACCCAGCATGATATCTTTCTCCAGGAACTAGTCTCTTCTACTAACATAACCTAAGTATGAGAGATGAAGCCATCTGGCCATTCCCACTTCTAAAGAATATTCTGGCTGTACTTTGATCAGGAGAGATTTGTTCATTCTTCTAGCAATCCATGATACCTTTAATATTCTTCACCAACACTACAATTCAAAAGCATCAATTCCGTTTTGTGGCCTTCCTGATTCACTGTCCACTTTTCAAGCACATGTTAATATTCAAAATAACATCTTTCCTCTTAAACACTTTAAAGAGGTTTTGCCCAATGCAGTATCTTTAATTTCTTGACTACTGATTCCATGGACATTGATGTGGATCCAAGTAAAATGAAATCTTCAACAATTTCAATCTTTTCTCCGTTTATCAAGATGTTGCTTACTGGTCCAGTTGTGAAGACTTTTGTTTTCATTATGTTGAAGTGTAATCCATACTGATGGCTGTAGTCTTTGATCTTCATCAGAAGTGCTTTAATTCTTCTTAATTTTCAGCAAGCAAGGTTGTGTTATATGATATTGCAGGTCTTGATGTTATAATCTTCTTTATATAATCTGGCTTCTCTGATTATGCTTAGTGTACAGATTGAATAAGCATAGTAAAAGGATACAACCTTGATTCACACCTTTCCTGATTTTAAACCATGGAGTATCCCCTGTTCTGTTTGAACGACTCTCTCTTGGTCTATGTACAGGTTCCTCATGAGCACAATTAAGTGTTCTGAAATTCCCATTCTTTGCAACATTATCTATAACTCATTATGGCCCACAGAATTGAATACTTCTGCATGGTGAATAAAACACAGGGAAACCTTTTTCTTCTCTTCTCAGTATTCAGCCATGATGCATCTGACATCTGCAATTGTATCCCTAGTTCCATGTCCTCTTCTGAATCTGGCTTGAATTTCTGGCAGTTCTCTTGTCAATGTACTGCTGTAAAAAAATGTTAAATTATTGTCAGCAAAATTCTACTTGCATGTGATAATAATGATATTATTCAATAATTTCCACGTTCTGCTGGACACAAATATGAATCTTTTTCAGTCAGTTGGTGAGGTAACAAATTTCTTGGTATAAACAAGTGTGTGGCTCTAGGGATGCATCTGTTTGTTGAAACATCTCAGTGGCATTCAATTCCTAGAGATTTGCTTTTTGTCAATTCTTTCATTTCAGGTTGGGTCCCATCCTTCAAAACCATTGGTTCTTGATCAGATGCTCCCTTCTGAAATGGTAGAAAATCAACCAATTATTTTTGATACAGTGTCTCTGTGTATTCCTTCCATCTTCTTTTGAAATGAAATGCATAAATGCATGCATAAAATTGACATTTTAAGAAGAGAGTCTGAGAGGGCCATTAGAAATTGAATTTGGTCAGTACCAAAAGTAGTACTTTTGGTACTAAGAAAGAGGAAGACAGTCATCAAAATGCTTATTGATCTCTTAAAAACAATAATGATATTATTATGTTTTACTCTTGTTTTCACCCTTGAAAATTCTGATCACCAGATATGAGCTAGGCCTACATTTCATTCTTAATTTTCCTGGTAATAATACATTGCCAAGTTTGGGAATGCCGTAATCAGACTATCTTCATCAATAATCAGTATGTTGATACAAACCCACTTTTTGGCCTTCTCTTTCCCTACCCCTTTTCATCTGAAGGCTTGTTGTTCTTTAAACACATCATATTTTTTCTTCTACATGTATGCATTTGCACAAGTTACTGTTGTTGTTAGCAGCATGATGACCATGTGTGTGCTCAAAGGAACAAAATGCTGTCTAGTCCTGCACTATCCCCGTGATTGAATGTGGATCATAATATTTTGATCCATAGGGATTTTGCTGATTGATTTTTGAAGTAGAGAGCCAGTTCTTTCTTTCCAGTTAATGTTTTCCTGAAGCAACCTATTCATCCACAGAGCAACACACAAGCTTCCACTTAGGGGCAGGTGGTAGCTCTTCATGAAAGACATGACTGCAGAAACACGCTAGATCTCCAGCAATGAAGGCTAGGATTCTATTAATGAACCACCAAAGACCCTGCACAAGTTACTGAACCAGAAAAACAAACCCATTGGCAACGAGTTGATTCTGACTTATATTGACCCTATAGGAAGAGTAGGAATGCCCCATAAGGTTTCCAAGGCTGTAAATCTTTACAGAAGCAGATTACTTCATTTTTCCCCTGTGGAGAAACTGACAACTTTTGGTTAGCAATGGAATGCCTTAACCACTCCACAACCAGAGCTCCTTCCACAAGTTACTACTTCTACCTAAATATGCTTCACCTGTCTCTTCCACTGGTGAAGACTTGCTCAATCAGTACATTCAATATGTTTTCATGCTGAACAAGGTTAGTGGCCCACTTCTCTGAGTTCCAACAGCCCTTTCTGTATGCCCTGCTGCAAGTTCTTCCACTTCACTGATTGTCATTGGTCTGTAATCTCTTTGTTTTCTACAGTTCCTAGCATGTAGCCTCATACTGAGCAGTTGCTCAGAGTGATTGTAAATGAGAGAATAAATGTAATTGTTTATAGAAGGCTAAAAATATGCAAATAACTTCAGTACAAGGCCTATTCCCTGTGATAAAATATTACAGAAACTCAGAAGAAAGAGAAATGACTTTTGCTCTATTTGCCCACAACAACATACAAAGATCTTTCTTATACGTAGATACTATTGACCACTGCAGGAGCTCTGGTAGCATAGTGCCTAAGGCACTTGACTGCTAACCAGAAACTCAACGGCAAACAACAACAACAATTGACCACTGCAAAAGAACTAAAAAAATATGAGATATGATTCTTGTCTCACTAAACTTGTAGTCAAGTTGAAGATAAAAGAACAGTTGATAAGACTAATGAAGGGATGAAATTAAGCAATTTACAAGGGGCCAGATATAGGAAATCCTATAAAGTTAAGTTGGATTAAGCAAAGGTAACTTTCTAGAGGAGATGAGATGAGCTTTTGATATCAGAGGGAAAAAAGAAAGAAGGGTGTGTACAAGTAGGAGAAAAACATGATTTTCTAGAGGAGAGGCAAGATGCACAAAGTAAAGGGAGGATAAGGGAGGCTGGTGTGTAAAGGAACTGCACCGACTGAACCCAGATTGCATATAAGGAAGTACTGGGAAATAACAAGTGATCAGTGAGGTCAGACTAGATTATGGTGAAGTTTTAAAGTTGCAAACTGCTAACTAAAGTTTGAGATATTCATGGTAACTGAAGCAAATGATTGATTGATGAGGAGGAAAAAACATTGTGTTGATTAAGTGTTGACCATTATAATTTTCACTGCAACAGCTGCTACTAAAATTGCAGTAATTCAAAATGAAAAAATAAACTCTGTTGTTCTGAAATAGCTTGGACTATTTGGAACCCTGTAGCATGACTCTGTGCTATGTAGTTTTGCTAAGAACATGATGAGGCATGGGTTCTTTTTTCTTCATTTTGTCATAATGACTTGTTCCATGGATTAAGATTTCAAACTGTGCACCACTTTCACAGCCAGAGTTGGAGTGGGTTTATAAAGCTGTAAAAGCACTTCCCAAAGATATGAAAACTCTATCTGTACTACACAATTACAATTTCTAACAAAAAAAAAAGTCTATGGTTTAAATTAGTTTTCTGATATTAAAAATCTTTTATTTATTTTCAACACATTATTTATATGTTACGAAGAGCCCACCATTATTTTCCTGGAAAATTTAACCCTGAAAAATGAGTTTATTTCTCCCTCAAGACAAACATTTACAAAACTAACCATGCTGCATGAACTACCAAGTCAGGAATTATCTACAAATATAATTGACATGATTTACAATTCATAATTATTTCATGGCATAAATGGTTAACACTTTTAGCTGTTAATCAAAAGGTTTGAGGTTTGAGTCTCTGCTTAGATGCCTTGGAAGGAAGCCCTGGCAATCTACTTCAAAAAAATTAGCCATTGAAAAACCCTGCAGAGCACAGTTCTTTGACACCCAAGGACTCGCCATGATTCAGAATCTACTCCAGGGAAATATACCCTACATAAACAATTTGATTTCAACATCATCATTTTAACAGATTACTAATATATATAATGTTAAATAAATAATGTTTAAATTCAGCATCAATATACTATGCATCCTTTTTTATTTACTAGCATATCATCTCACTCCTTCTCCAACTGATTTTAGACTAGTTTACAATACCAAGAAACTTGAACATCATCCTATATTTGAAAGCAGGAAGAAACCAGAAAAATTATAAGCTGTATTTGGGAAAAAATAATACAAGTAACAGTGAGAGGATGAATTAGAGGGTGATAGAAGAGATTTGAAGGCAAAAGGTTTAGTTGTAAAATAAATGGATAGGGTAGGAGCAGATTGTGTGGGAAATAGAAGAAAACAGATTAAGGACGCATTTTAGTGGTATTTTAGTGGTTGACTGGGACTTGTTATCGAACCAAGTGAATTAACAGGTACATATAAAATGACCACATAGTGGTTAAAGGTCCAGACATGCTTGCTTAGTGTGAAAATGGAGCTCTGGGTAGCATAAGGAGAGAATGGCAGAAGCTCTTTAAACTAGCAGGTTGCTATAGCAACACTAGCAAGTCAAGTGCAAATATAGAGTCCTTTGTCTCTTGTCAGTGACCAAAGAGGTTTTCAAAAGGCTGAAAATGTATTAGCATCCCGGACTAACTCTTTTTTTTTTTTATTATTATTAGGATTTGGGTGAAGATTTACAGAGTAAATTCACTTTTCATACAGCAGTTCACATATACTTTGTCTCATGTCATTGACCAAAATTTACAATGCAGCAGCTCCCCTCCCACTTCCTCCCCATAGTTACCTCCTCCCAGTGCCAGGACTAACTCTTTTGCTATGGGAAAAAAAAAAAATAATCATCATCAAGTGGATACAATAGGCATAGTTATGACTTGAAGCAAAACAGTTGTCCCATCTATTCAACTGCTTATGGCCCTGAAACAAAACACATTTTATGTGAAGTGGCACACTTTACCCTTCTACTCTGGGAAAGTAAAGGTGCTTAACATCTATGTGCTTCATATTCCTCATCTGTAAGGGGTAATACTAATTATGCTTATCTCATAAGCTTGTGATGTTTGGTGCTTGAACATTTAGCCATTATTACTATTGTTATCATCTTCATTGTTATTATCATCACATAAATTGGTAGTATAAGGTAGTGGCAAACAGCATGAACTCTAGCATGTCTGGATTCCTTTAATCCTCACTTATTAACTCTATTTTTATCCAACATTTTGCATTTAATACAATAGTAACTGGACAAGTCTGCTGCAAAAGATTTCTTTAAAGTGTTAAGAAGCAAAGATGTCACTCTGAAGTCTAAAGTGCACCTGTCTCAAGCCATGACATTTTTAATTGCTTTATATGCATGTGAAAGCTGGACAATGAATAAGGAAGACCAAAGAAGAGTTGATGCCTTTGAATTGTGTTGTTGGAGAAGAATACTGAAAATAACAAGGACTACAAGAAGAACAAACAATTCTATCCTGGAAGAAGTACAGCCACAATGTTCCTTAGAAACAAGAATGGCCAGACATCGTCTTGCCTACTCTGGTCATGCTTTCAGAAGGAACCATTCCCTGGAGAAGGATACCATGCTTGGTAAAGTGGAGAGTCAGAGAAAAAGGGGAAGACCTTCAGTGAGATGGATTGCTACAACGAGGGGCTCAAGAATAGCAAGGATTGTAAGGATAGTGCAGCACCAGGCAGTGTTTTGTTCTGTTGCACATAGGGTCACTATGAGATGCAATCAACTTGACATCACCTAACAACACACCACAACAATAGTAAAAAAAAAAAAAAATCTACTATCTGACTATTTTGGGCATTAATGATAGACATTTACCAGTAAGGAACACCAAGGTGTTAGGTGAGAGTAACACTGGCAATGATGGTTAATTTGTTTGGGCCATGATTCTAGTGGTTTAGCAGTTACATAATGATGTAATTTGGCAGAAACATAATAATATAGTCTTCCTCTAAATTGTGATCTGATGTGGTCATCCTCCGTTTTCTTATCATGTCGACTCTCACATGATGACTTGATTTTTGGACCCTAATCACATCAATAACTGAGGCATAACACACACACACACACACTCATGGAGCCAGATCTGACTCATAATGACCCCTCTTTGGGTTTCCGAGGCAGTATCACTACAGAAGTAGACTGCCCAACCTTCCTTCTGAGGAGTGGCTGGTAGGTTTGAACTGCCAGCCTTCTGGTCAGCAGTCAAATGCCTTAGGCACTATGCCACCAGAGCTCCCAAGTGAGGCACGGGTGAATGATACTTTTTTACTGTGTGAACTTGGGCAAGTTATATAACCTCTCTGTGCTTTCATTTTCTTATCTATAAATGGACAATACTAATAGTACTGTCTCATGAGGTTATCATATTGATAATTAATATTTGTAAAGTGATGAGATCAGTGTCTAGCATTTAAATAAGTATTGGATGATTAAACAAATGTATGGAAATGCTTTTGTTAGACTAACATTTTAGTAATTGTTGCTATTTTTTATAACTACTTTTACCTAAATTTGCCTTTATATTTTCTCATGGGTTCTGAATTTAAAGAAAGCAAAGAGGATGGAAGGAAAAAAAATTATTGTATTTCTGGTATTTTTATTTAATCCTTACAAAAAAAAACACATGAGGTAAATTTAATTTACAGCATGCTACTCATGAGAGAAGATTGATATTTTCAAAGATTTCATATTACTTGGTTCCATGATAAACAGCAATGGAAGCAACAGTCAAGAAATCAGACATCATATTGCACTGGGCAAATCTGCTACAAATGACCTCCTTAAAGTGCTGAAGAGCAAAGATGTCTCTTTGAAGACTGAGGTGTGCATAGACCCAACCCATGATGTTTTCAATCACCTCATATGCATATGAAAGCTGGACAAGGAATAAGAAAGACCAAAGAAGAGTTGCTGCTGCTTTTGAGTTGTGGTGTTGGCCTTATGGTCAGTAACTACAACCCCCCAAAAGAGGTCACAGACTCCATCTCCTTTGGCGCTAATTAGTAATTACAAGCCATTTCCACTCTCACTACCTGTCACATAGTAACCACCTCACCCCCACCCCCACCTTTGTCCTTAGGATGTTGTTGTTGTT
>NW_006921925.1:2965329-2968564 GCF_000298275.1 Orycteropus afer afer | reverse complement strand
GAAGTAGGATTGCCCAACCTTCCTTCTGAGGAGTGGCTGGTGGGTTTGAACTGCCAGCTGTCTGGTTAGCAGGCAAGTGTCTTAGCCACTATGCTTAGTGAATAAGAACTGATCCTTCTGTTTCCAACTTTAACATTCCAATTGTCAGTTAATGTCAGTACATGTTGATTGTGTGGTTGATCAGTTTCAGACTGCAGTGGTTCATAAAATTTGATTTCTTCATCTTTGGCATTAATTAGTAGACCTGTGGTGCAGTGGTTAAAGTACTTGTCTGCTAATCAAAGATTAGAGGTTCAAACCTACCAGCTGCTCCTTGGGAAAAACTTGGGGCAGCCTGCTCCCATAAAGATTTACAGCCATGGAAACACCATGGGACAGTTCTACTCTATCCTATAGTGTTTCTATGAGTTGGAATCAACTTGATGGACAGCAGTGAATTTTAGTTTTTGTTAACATTAGTGGTTGCAGCATCAACTTGAATAAATTTGCAGTTTCATTTTTGTTGTACATGGGTGTTTATGAGTCTGAGCCAATCCTATGACACCTAACAACCCAATGTTGCTGTTGTTATGTGCTGTCGAGTCGGACCCGACTCATAGCGACCCCTCCTTGGGTTTCCAAGACAGTATCGCTACGGAAGTAGATTGCCCCATCATCCTTCCGAGGAGTGGCTGGTGGGTTTGAACAGCCAGCCTTCTGGTTAGCAGTCAAGTGCCGTAGCCACTATACTACCAGAGCTCCTAACAACCTAATGACAGTGCTTAATGATGTTAAAGGAGCTCTGTTAGGGTAATGCCTAAGACACTTGACTGCTAACCAGAAGGCTGGTGGTTCAAACCCACCAACCACTCCTTGGAAGGAAGGTTGGGCAATCTACTTCTGTAGTGATACTGCCTCAGAATCCCAAAGAGGGGTCGCTATGAGTCTGATCTGACTTCACGGTACATAACAACAACAACAAAATGATGGTAAGCATATTTTCATGTGCTTATTGACTACTTGTATATCTTCTTTGGAGAAATATTTATGCAAGTCCTTTTGCCTACTTTTAAATTGGATTCTTGGTCTTTTGCTTTTGAGTTTTAAGATTTCATTATGTATTCTGGATATTAAACTTTTGTCTGATGTATACTTTCCAAATATTTTTCCCAATCTGTAGGTTGTCTTTTCACTATCTTTTTAATGTCTCTTTATGCACAATTTTTTTAAAAAATATGAAATCCAGTTTATCTAGTTTTCCTTTTGTAGATCTGATTTTAGTGTCATATCTAAGAATATGTTGCTTAAAAGAAAATCCTGAACCTATGCCTTTATGTTTTCTTCTAAAACTTTTATTGTTTTAGCTTTTATATTTAGTCACTTGTGTATTTTGAATTAATTTTTGTTTATGATGTGAAGCATGAGTCTAGTTCATTCTTTTGCAAGTGGGAATCCAGTTGAACCAACATCAATTCTTTCCTTATGGAATATATTTGTCATCCTGGTCATGCAATGAATAAGCTCTCAGTTATTAACTAAAAGGCTGGGGGTTTGAGACTACCAGCCACTCCTCAGGAGAAATATGTGGCAATCTGCTTCCATAAATATTTACAACCTTCTAAACCCAGTGAGGGAGCTCTGGTAGCATAGTGGCTAAGGCACTTGACTGCTAACCAGAAGTCTGGCGGTTCAAACCCACCAGCCACTCCTCGGAAGGAAGATGGGGCAATCTACTTCCGTACTGATACTGCCTCAGAAACCCAAGGAGGCATCGCTATGAGTCGGGTCTGACTCGACGACACGTAACAACAACAAAAAACCCAGTAAGGCAGTTCTACTCTGTCCTATAGGGTCACTATGAGGTGGAATTAACTCCATAACAATGGATTTGGTTGGTGTAGATGTTAGGGTTTCTTTCTGGATTCTCAGTTCTATTCTATTACTCTGTCTATATTTATACATCCAACATACTATTTCTATTACCTTATAATAAGTGGCTATGAAATATATATTGAAATCAGAAAGTGTGAGACATTTTACTTTTTTTTTTTTCTTCAAGATTGTTTTGACTATCCAGCGTGACTTGCAATTCCATATAGATTTTAGAATCAGCTTTTCCAATTCTAAAAATAGACTGTAGAAATTTTAAAGGAGGTCTGGTGGTACAGTGCCTAGCATTTGACTGCTAAACAGAAGGTTGGAGGTTCAAACCCACCAGCTGCTATATGGAAGGAAGATGGGGCAATCTACTTCTATAAAGATTTACTGCCTTGGAAATGCAGTGGAGGTCGCTGAGTCTGAATCAACTCGATGGCCGTGAAGTTGGTTGGAATTTGAGTAGGAATTTTGTACATCTGTAGCTTACTTTTGGTGGAATTGACATCTTAACAATATTAAATTTTCCAATCCATGACCACAAGATGTCATTCCACTTATTCAGATCTTTAATTTCCTTAGCAGTGTTGTATAATTTTCAATGTAAAGATATTTCACCTCCTTAGTTAAATTCATTCCTAGGTATTTTATTATTTATTGTGAAAGAATTTTTATTTTTAAATGTCCTTTTCAGATTGCTTGTCGCTTATGTATACAAACACAACTGAATTTTGTGTGTTATCTTGAACCCTACAATGTTGCTGGATTTATTAGCTCTAGTACTTTTTGTATAGATTCTTTGAGATGTTTTGTATGTAGTAAAACATCACCTGCAAATAAAGATAGTTTTATTTCTTCCTTTCTGATTTGGAATTTTTTTTTTTTTTCCCCTTTCTCCTGCATAACTTCTCTGACTAAGACTTCCAGCACAATGTTAAATGGAAATGCTGAAAGAGAAGATCTTTGTCTTATTCCTGGTCTTAGGCAAAAGCTCACAGCCTTTCATGATTACTCAATGACATTGGCTGTCAGGTATTCATAAATGCCCTTTGTCATGTTAAGGAATTTTCCTCTATTCCTACTTTTCTGAATACTTTTATATGAAAGGGTATTAGATTTTGTCAAATGCCTTTTTGCATCAATTGAGATGATCATGTGTTTTTTTTTTATTATTATCATTCTATTAATGTGATATATTACATTGATTGATTTTCCTATATTGAGCTACTCTTGGTTTCCTGAGATAAATTCCACTTGGCATGGCATATAATCCTTTAAAAATACAGTGGGGTTTTATTCCATAGTACTTTTTTTAAAAAAGCAATAGTGTTTTTTTTTTTTTTTTCTTCTTCTTCTTTTTTTTTTACTGTGATTTGGGTGA
>NW_006921925.1:2963291-2964063 GCF_000298275.1 Orycteropus afer afer | reverse complement strand
CTCTAATCTTTATTGTTTCATTCCTTCTTTTTGCTTTGAGTTCTGTTTGCTTTTCTTTTTCTAGTTTCTCAAGGTGTAAATGTAGGTTATTGATTTGATTTGAGTCTTTTCTTCTACGTCTTTCTTTAATATAGGCATTTACAACTATAAATTTTGTGAGTAGTGCCTTCACTGCATCCCATATATTTTGGTAAGTTATGCTTAATATTTCATTTGGTGTAAGTATTTTCTGATGTCTTCTTTTGATTTATACTTTGATCTATTAACAAATGCAATGCACCGCTGTTGAGCCAGATCAGACTCATAGTGACCTGTCCTTGGATTTCCGAGGCAGTATCAGTGCAGAAGTACATTGCCCAACTTTCCTTCCAAGGAGTATTGTGGTGTTTTGTGAAATTTTTAGGATTGTTTTCATTGTTAATTTCTACTTTCATTAAACTGTGGATAGAGAAGATATTTTTTATGATTTCATTTTTCTAAAATTTTTTGAGGCTTATCTTTTGACCTAAAGTGTAGGTTATGCTACAAAATGATCGATGTGCACTAATGAACAATATTTTTACATCCTGCTATTGTTAGGTAAAATCTTGTGTAATTTTCTGTTAGATTTAGTTGGTTTATAGTTAGACTCAGATTTTCTATTTCCTTGTTGATCTTCTGTCTAAATGCTTATTAGTGATAGTGGTGTGTTGAAGCATCCAGTTACTATTGTAGAACTATCTATAATCCCTTCAGAAGTTCTATTAGTGTTCATTCCTCACATCTTTTTTTT
>NW_006921925.1:2943164-2955714 GCF_000298275.1 Orycteropus afer afer | reverse complement strand
TGCAGTCCCTGGCTAGCCGGGTGATTTTTAGGTTAATTCTTAAGTCCTACCACCACAGGAATCTGCGAGAGCACTGTCTCTTTAAATATCCAAAATAGTAATGCTGCTTTTTAAACCTACAAAATGGCGGCGGCCTCCGGAGTGGCAAAAGTCCACAGCTCAGCCTGCCTTTGTCTTCACTTTCTCCGTTTGTTCCCAGCCACTGTGCACAGTCCATGCAGTCCCTGGTTAGCAGTGTGATTTTTAGGTTAATTCCTAGATCCTACCACCAGTCTGGAATCTCCAAGCCACGTGTACTCTCAGGGTCACTCAGTTCGCTGTCAGACCGCAGCTCCATATGTCTCTTTTTTTTGGTATTTTCATGCAAATTCTTCTGCTAGTTGGGGTTTAGTCCAATTCTGTATCCTTCCCTTCAAGGCTCAGGGGTCCAAGATTATCTTCTGTGTCTGTGTTAATTGGTTTCCCTTTTCTTTGTTGAAGAGGGTCTTTGTAATCCTTCTGTCTAGTCCACCATCTTGCTGGAAGCCTCCATTTCTCACATCTTAAGGATCTATTGTTAGGCAAATATACATTATGAATAGCAGTGAGACACTGTCTGATATATTATTTGAAAATTTTATGCATAGCCCTAAAAGATTGTCCAATATAGTGCAAGAAGATGAGCCCCTCAGATAGGAACACACTCAACATATGATTGGGGAAGAGCTGCCTCATCAGAGTAGAGCTGACCTTAATGATGTGAACACAGTAAAGCTTTCAAGACCTTCATTTGCAGATGTGGCAAGTCTCAAGATGAAAAGAAACAGCTGCAAACATCCATTAATAATTGGGATATGATTGTATGAAGTATGATTCCAGGAAAATTGGAAGTTGTCAAAAATGAAATGGAACACATAAAGATCAATATCTTAGGCATTATTGACCTGGAATGGACTGGTTTGGCCATTTTGAATCAGACAATTATGTGATCTGCTGTTTTGGAAATGACAAATTGAAGAGGAATGGTATGGCATTCATCATCACAAAGAATGTATCAAGATCTATCCTGAAGTACAATGCTGTCAGTGATAGGATAATATCCATACCCTACAAGGAAGACAAGTTAATACTACTATTATCCAGATTTACATACCAACCTCCAAACCAAAGATGAGTAAATTGAAGAGTTTTACCAGCTTCTGCAATCTGAAATTGACCAAACATGCAATCAAGATGTGTTAATTATCACTAGTGATTGGAATGCAAAAGTTGGAAATAAAGAAGAATGCCTGGTAGTTGGAAAATTTGGTCTTAGTGTTAGAAATAATGCTGGAGATTGCATGATAGAATTTTGTAAGACATTTTAATGACTTATTCACTGAAAATACTTTTTTTCAACAATACAAATGGTGGCTATACATGTGGACTTCACCAGATGAAGTACACAGAAATCAGAACGACTATATCTGTGGGAAGAGGTAATGGAAAAGCTCAATATATTCAGCCAAAACAAGGTCAGGAGATGATTGTGAAACAGACCATCAACTACTCATAGGCAGGTTCAAGTTGAAGACAATCAAAAGAAGTCCACAAGAGCAAAAATATGACCTTGATTATATGCCTCTTGATTTTAGAGACCATCTAAAGAATAGATTTGATGTATTGCACACCAATGACTGAAAAGCAGAGGAATTGTGGGATGACATCAAGAACATCATCCATGAAGAAAGCAAAAGGTCATTAAAAGGATGGGACAGGAAGAAAAGCCTAAATGGATGTCAGAAGAGACTCTGAAACTTGTCCTTGAATGGAGAGTAGCTAAAGCAAATGGAAGAATCGACAAGATAAAAGAGTTGAACAGATTTCAAAGAGCAGCTCAAGAAGACAAAGTCAATTTTTATAATGACCTGGAGTTAGAAAATCCAAAAGGAAGAACACACTCAGCATTTCTCAAGCTGAAGGAACTGAGGAAAAAATTTAAGTCTCAAATTGTAATGTTGAAAATTCCAGTATTGAAACTATTCCAATAGTTGCACTTTAGATGACCACTCACAAACTATTAAGACCCCAATCACTACTCACCAAAGCAGGACGCAGAACCTTGTCTTTGTATACTATGTTATACCACTTGACCTTAGTGTTCCATGAGCTACTGTTTGGTATGACTAAGAAGTTTTCACAACTTTGCCCCCATATACTTTACCATATGTAAGATATATTTGTTCCAAGGTGGTATCTCTACAGAAGTAAATTGCCCAGTCTTCCTTCTGAGGTGTGGGTGGTGGGTTTGAACCAAAAGCCTCTGGTTAGCAGTCAGATGCCTTAGGCACTATGCCCCCAGAGCTCCCATTTAATACATAGGCAGAGATATTCTCCATCAAATCTATATATTCATGGCTATAGTCCCTTTCACCATCCCACCCCTGTGCAGCTTGAGTGTCTATGTATCCACTCATATTGTCACTACTGTTATTGCATGATTGTCTATGCAATAGTATTCACATTTGTTGCCTTTAATTCTCCCCCCACCCCAATTGTGCTTTGGGTGAAAATTTACAAAGCAAATTTGTTATTCATTCAACAGTTCATGCACATTTGATTTCACACCCTGATTACATCCCCAAACATAAAAAAACTCCCTTCCCTTCCCCTCCCTATAACTACCCCCTCCCTGTGTCCTTCTTAAGTGTGCATTCCTGTCTGTCCAGCCTTCCCTCTATGTGAATGCTGCCCCTCTGGTGTCTCATGGCTGATTGATCTAAGGGGTTTATCTCCCTAGAGTAGGTGGGTGAATAGCCCCAGGGTAGGTGTTCTGCATGTAGGTCTTTATACTATTGGGCTGAGAGCTAATCCATGGAAGTGAGTCCATTTCTAAGCCAGAAGGGTAACAAAGAACCATAGTCTTGGGGGTTCCACTAGTCTCTATCTGAACAGAAATTCTCAACATTTTTTATGTTTTTGAATTTTGTTCCACAGTTTTCTTCCCACTCTATCCAGGACCTCCAGTTTTGATTCCTTTTTGAGTGCTTGGCATTGGGGGCCAGGCACCATTTAGTTCTTCTGGTCTTGGGGTCATGAAGGCTGAGGTCCTTCTGGTCCATCTTATCCTTGGAGTAATTGTTTCCAGGTGCCTTTGATTTTTCTTCACTCTTCTTTGCTTCAGATGAGAAAAGACCAGTATTTTCATCTTAGATGGCCTCTCGAAAGCTTTTAAGACCCCAGTTGCTACTCACCAAAGTAAGTTTGTGGAACAAGATTTTTACATACTGTGTTGTGCCAATTGATGCCCCCCGCAAGACTATGGTCCTAAGTCTGCAGTCCCAGTGATTCTCTTTCTCAAGGTGTTTGGTTGTCTCTGAGAAGTTACTCTGACTCTGTCTTCTGTTGCTTCTGTATGGGCTAATTCTGTAGTGCAGGTGCATATGTAAGATTATCTTCAGCCAAATCTATCCTTGATCTGTGTCCTGTTCACCTATGTTGCCTTTAATTCTTGTGCTCATCTCTGTCTGTCACTATCTTGACTATTTTGTACTGACCTTCCCCTTACAGTGTAGTACCTTTTCCTTCACCCAAGTTAACACGTCTCTACCCTCTAATTAGTGATTTATCCTCCCTTTCCCTCCCATCCCTGATAACCTTCAAAAAAATGACCTTCATTGTAAATCTTTACTTGACTTTATACAGTAGTGGTTCCATACAATATATGTCCTTTAATGATTGACTAATTTCAGTCAGCATAGTGTCCTCTAGGTTTGTTCATATTGTGAGGTGCGTGGAAGATTCATTGTTCTTTACCATTGCATAGTATTCAATTATGCATATGTAACAATTTGTTTATCCATTCATTGGTTGATGAACACTTAGGTTGTTTCCATTGTTTTGCTATTGTGAATAATGTTGCAGTGAATGTAGGCATGCATACATCTCTTAATGTCACAGTTCTTATTTCTGTAGGCTATATACTAGCAGTGGAATTGCTGGATCATATGGTATTTTATTTCCAACTTCTTAAGGAAGTGCCATACCACTTTCTACATTGCGGATTGTACCATTTTACAATCCCACCAATAGTATATGAGTGTTCCAGTTTCTCCACACCTTTGCCAGCATTTGTTTTTTTCATTGCTTTGAACTTTGCTGTTAACACTGGGGTGAGATGGTAACTCATTATCATTTTGATTTGTATCTCTCTAATTGCTAATGAAGGAGCTCCCATAACGTAGTGAAAAAGGTGTTTGGTTACTAACCAGAAGGTAAGCAGTTCAAACTCACCAGCTTCTCCTTGGAAGGAAGATGGGGTGATCTACTTCTGTAAAGATGTACAGCCTTGGAAACACAATGGGGGTCGTTATGAGTAGGAATCAACTCGATGATAGTGAGTGAGTAGTGGCTAATGATTGTGAGCATTTCTTCATGTGTTTATTAGCCATCTGAATGTCCTCTTTGATGAGGTGTCTGTTCCTGCCCTCTGCACATTTTTTCAGTGGATTTGTTTTGTTCTGTTTTGTTAGGAGAGGCATTTTTAACAACAGGAATATTGAGTATGCAAGATATTTTTCATTTTCCCTCCATGAGTTCCACAGGCTCTTTTTGAGTTGCAATTGGATTTACCCAAGGAGAGAGACTAGCAGGAGATTAGCATGTGGAAGGAAAGTGAGGTTTGAATGTTTATTCCTCTAACTCTTGTCAGGACACAGATTGGCAATGGCTCTGTTACTCTACAAGAGGGCACAACACCTGTTTGGCAGCTCTCTACTATAATTGCTGCTACATCTGAAGGAATATCAAAAGTGATATCTCTTTCTGTGTTCCAGTGCCCAATCCCCTTCAGGACTAGAATATTAAGTACTTCCTCTTAGTGTTATTCTTGGTTTCATTGTTCCTTGCTGGTTTCCTTAACCCAGCTCACACCTTTGTATTTAGTCCCTTAATTAAACTATCTTTAATTATACACTTCATAGGTAACAGACAACTTCATTAGGTTAAGTATAGCTGGTAAATCAATTTAATGTTTAATTTATCTTTCAATGTTTTTCTTAAGGGAGTTGACATTTTACTCTGTAATTTGATAACTCATTATGTCAAAAGAAACACATTTTTACAGAATTTCAATTAGGAAATTATGAGAATGTTTTGTAGTATGTTTTGGTCAGAAATTATTCCCTAATTTTAAATAATATGACCTCCCATGTTTAAAACTGTTTAAATGTTACCTATCACACTGTCTTTTGAGCAACAGCAATACTTCACACCAATACTATTGCACTTGAGACTTTCATCACGGACATCAAAGAATGAGTTTTGGTTTTAAGACTCATAAAAGAGCAAACCCCAAGCATCATTTATACAAGCAAGCTATATGGATGGAAAAAAATTTCATCTTTAGTTTATTAAAAAAAAAAAAAATTAAAATGATTAGCATTTCAAACTACTGCCAACTACTCAGTAACCATTTTTCATACACCAAAATGTAATTGCTATGTGTGCAATTTTGCTGTGCAAAACAGATGAACTTGAAGTATTGAGTTGTGTTAGTGAATTCCTTGATTCCTTCATTATAATTTGGTTGCACCATGAAAGTATTGATTAAAACATCTTCATGCATAGATCAAAATCTAAAATTTTAAGAAATAATAAACCATCATAAATGAGACTAGTAGGCTGTCACACATATTTTTGTCCTCTTTCCCAATTTCATACACCCAACCACATAAATACATTTGACTTGCTAATTTCTGGCATTCTGCTATGAGATTTTCATTTATTTGGCTAAAGATCAAAGATAATAATTCTCAATTAAATTTAATATAAAAATGGAAAGGATAATCTATTAAGCTTGATCCATCCTTGAAACCTTATACATATATGTGTGTGTGTGTGTGTGTGTGTGTGTGTATGTTTAAAACAAAAACAAACTACTGCTGTCATGTCGATCTTGACTCATAACTACCCCTCCTTGGGTTTCCACGGCAGTAGCTCTATAGAAGTAGATTGCCCAATCTTCCTTCTGAGGAGTGGCTAGTAGGTTTGAACCACCAGCTTTCTGGTTAGCAGTCAGATGTCTTAAACACTATGTACACCACCAGAGCTCCCATACATATGTTTATAAAACATTAAAATATTTACATTTGGACAGCTTTTATGTTATATTGTTAGGTGCTATCAAGTTGGTTCTAACTCATAGTGACCCTATATACAATAGATTGAAACACTGCCCCTCACAGTCAATATATTTGAGCCCATTGTTACAGCCACTGTCAAAACATTTTCTTGATTGTCTTTCTCTTTTTCACTGACCTTTTTCTTTACCAAGTGTGATGTCCTTCTCTAGGTACTGATCCTTGGTAACATGACCAAAGTATGAGAGACAAACTCTCACCATCCTTGCTTCTAAGGAGCATTTTGGTTGCAATCTTTCCAAGACAGATTTGTTTAGTCTTTTGGCAGTTCATTGTATATTCAGTATTCTTCACCAATGCCATAATTCAAGTGCATCAGTTCTTCTTTGGTCTTCTTTATTCATTGTTCAGCTTTCACATGCATATGAGGCAATTGAAAATATTCTGCCTTGGATTAGGCACACCTTAGTCCTCAAAGTTACATCTTTGCTTTTGAACATTTTAAAAAGGTCTTTTGTCCCGGATTTGCCCAATGGAATACATCATTTTATATCTTGACTGTTGCTTGCATGGACATTGATTATGAATCAAAGTAAAATGAACTGTTCATTACTTCAGTCTTTTTTTCAGTTCATCATGATGCTGTTTGTTGGAACAACTGTGAGGATTTTTGTTTGCTTTATGTTGAGATTTAATCCATAGTGAAGGCTGAAGTCTTTGATCTTCATCGATAAGTGTTTCAAATCCTCTTCATTTTCAACAAACAAAGACATATATAGTTCACAAGATGATATCAATATATAGATTTTACAGGTGATGAAATGGAGTCTCAGAGAGATAATGTGATTTTACATGATTAGAAATCACAGAACTTGACTATGAACTTGGGATCTCCTGACTCCTTGTCAGGTGCTCCACCCACAACATCTTCAGAAGACATACTAATCAAGCATATATATCAGAAAAACAAAAACAAACAAACAAAAACTAGATATCCAACTCAAGAAAAGGGGAAAAATGGGAGACTGAAATCACTGGAAACATCACCATGTTTCCATTATGGAAAATCACATAGGGAAACATCACCAAATTCAGAATTTTTCTAAGACCAGATTTACCTGAGGGTATAAAGACCTAAGAAATTAAGTCCATGAAGAGTCCTTGTGACTGTCATTAGCTTCAAATGTAGAGTCCCAGAGGATGCAGGAGAAAAGGAGCAATCCAAATTTATTTTACCAACATTTTGATATAGGATCTTCACCTTACTCTCTTCTCAGGTATGAAATTAGGAGATGGAGTAGAGAAAGAAACACCTTGGACACTGCTGTTACCCTGATATCCAGTTGTTTCAGAGTTTCCTGATATTCAGTTTATATATATCCTGTTATTATAACTAGTATATGAAAAAGTTATTGACCAAGTTCTCCAGAAAGACATTTAGCATTGGGTAAATTAACACAAATTATCATATAATATGATATTAAGTAGCTGTTGGATTTGTTGCCTGGTTATTTTATTAGTGTTGTGTTTAATTCAACATTTCATTTATATAAACATCCAACTGAATCCAATGAATGTCCCAAAATTTCACTTGCATATTTGTTTTATGTTTGTCAGAAAAATTACTTCCTAGAAACAGCATTAAAAATAATGATTCTCTTCCTATACAAATCTTCAAAATCTTACTGAGCCTCATAATTTAGCAAGATAAAACATAATAGTTTAATAATATTAGTTAGAATGGTAACTAGATTAACTTATTTTTACACTGAATGTAGTGTTTGAACATGTGTGGGTGCTTATTTTCCATTCTTTAATCATTGATTCATTCAGCTGACATTTGCTAAGCACCTCCCACGTGACAAGCACATATCAGTGAGTTCAGAAACAGAGAATTTTTGTAGGTCTCAATCACTGATAAGCTAACAGACTAGTAGGAGAGAGACTATGGTGCAAATGTCATCAGAGGTCCAAGTTGAACATCCTTTGAATACAATTGCAGGAACATTTACATAAACACTACAAATCCTGATCCTCTGAGCCATATCACACATAACAAGACCCATATTCTGTCTCAGGGAGCTGTAGGGTAGTAATAGCTCCTGTACATTCATCCTACTACCTTGCCTTCACATCACCACCTGATTCCATGTCATATGGGTCCATTGTAATTATGTCTACTAACTCCCTCCTAGAGTTACTATGGACCATGTTGTCATACCATTCTGTCTTGAGGAGCCACACCAAACCTGACTCTTTTTTACTTCATTGAGTCACAGGTACAGGGCTGGCTTCATAGATGTGTGACCAGTACATTCTCACAGGGTACTGTATTCAGAAGGTCTTAGAACTTGAATTTTAATATTCTGCAAGTGCTATTTTGAAATTATTGAAAATTTTATCTTTGAATTTGTATTTTTTAAGTGATGGGAAGTGGAACATGCACCAGGGACTTGGAGCCTCAGTTCATGGACATGGAACTGCCTCCTACCACCTTCCTGCTTCCATGGAAGGTATCACAGCACCCCACTCTCCAGATTCTGGCTCCCTAGACCCTGCCCATCGTGCAGGTCATCTCTCACCTTTCCTGAACACCTGACTTTCACCACCTTCACCCAGGATAGCAACCAGGTCATATTGGTAGAAAAAGGCCTGATTTCTACTTTGACTTCCACTCTCATTGGGACCTAAGTGATCTGGTGCCAAAAGATGAGTCACTTAGGTTGGAAGACACTCAAAATACAACTAGGGAAGGACTGCCTCCTCAAAGTAGAGTTGATCTTATTGGCACAGAGAAGTAAAGTTTTCAAGACCTTCATTTGTTGTTGTGGCATGACCTAAAATAAGAAGACACAGTTGTAAACATCTATTAATAATTAGATAATGGGATGTACCAAATATGAATCTAGGAAACTTAGAAGTTGTAAAAAATGAAATAGAATGCAATAATATCAATCAATATCCCAGGAATTAATGAGCTAAAATGGACTGATGTTGGCCATTCTGAATTAGACAATCATATGGTCTATCCTGGGAATGACAAATCTAAGAAAAATAGCATCACATTCATCATCAAAAAGAACATTTCAAGACGTATCCTGAAGTACAATATTGCCAGTGACAGTATAATATCCATATACCTACAGGATGATCAGTTAGTACTTCTATTATTCAAATTTTGCAACAAAAACTAATGCTAAAAGTGAAGAAATTGAAAATTTTTACCTACTTCTGAGGTCTGGAATATATTAATCATACAATCAATATGCATTTATAACTGTTGATTATTGGAATTCAAAAGACGGAAATAATGAAGAAAGATCAGCAGTTGCTGGTAGGAATGACATTGGAGATCACATGATAGAATTTTTCATGACCAATAACTTATTCATTGGAAATACATTTTAACAATAAAATAAATGGTAACTACACATGTTGACCTGCAAGATGGAATTCACAAGAATCATATTGACTATATCTGTGGAAAGACACAATAGAGAAACTCAGAACCATCACTCAGAACAAAACCAGGCCCTGACAACTGAACAGATCATCGATCGTCATATGCAAGGTCAAGTCAAAGCTGAAGAAATTAAAATTAGTCTGAGAGAGCCAAAATACAACCTTGAGTATGTCCCTCCCGAATTTAAAGACTATCTCAAGAATAAATTTGACACATTGAACACTAATGATGGAAGGCAAGATGAGTAGTGGGATGAAATCATATATAAAGAAAGCAATAGCTCATTAAAAAGACAGGAAAGAAGAAAAGATTAAAATAGATGTCAGAAGGGACTCTGACACTTGTTCTTAAATGTAGAATACCTAACACAAGAGGGACAAATAATGAAGAGAAGACTTCAAAGTGTGACTCAAGAAGAAAAAGCAGAGTATTATAATGAAATGTGCAAAGATGTGGAGTTAGAAAATAAAAGGGAAAGCACCATCAGTATTTCTCAAGCTGAAAGAATTGAAGGAAAAAAATTCATGCTTCAAGTTGCTATATTGAAGGATTTTATGGGCAAAATATTGACTGACACAGGATGCTTCAGTAGAAGTTGGAAGGAATGTGAAATCACTGTACCAATAAAGAATTGGTCAATGTTCAACTATTTTCCAAACCCACTACCACTGAGTCAATTCTAATTCATAGAGACCTTATAGGACAGGGTAGAACTGCCCCATTTGGTTTCCAAGGCTGTAAATATTCACAGAAGTAGATTTCCTCATCTTTCTCCTATGGAGTGGTGGGTATATGATCAAGAACAATAGTAATGAAGAAAGAAGACCAAGCTTCATTGAAGGCTTTGGTGAAAAATAAGGCTCCAGGAACTGACAATACCAACTGAAATGTTTCAACAAATTGATGCCATGTTGGAGGTATTCTCTCATCTATGTCAAAAAATTTAGAAGATGGTTACTTGACCAACCAAGTGGAAGAGATCCATATACATGCCAGTTCCAAAGAAAAATGATCCGACACAATATGGAAATCATCAAATGATATCATTAATTGTTGTTGTTGTTGTTTTTATGTGCTGTTGAGTTGGACCCAACTCATAGCGACCCCCCTTTGGGTTTCCGAGGCAGTGTCACTATGAAAGTAGATTGCCCAACCTTCCTTCCCAGGAGTGGCTGGTGGGTTTGAACTGCCAGCCTTCTGGTTAGCAGTCAAGTGCCTTAGGCACTACACTACCAAAATTTTGCTGAAGATAATTCAAAAATGGTCAGAGCAGTACATTGAAAGGAAACAGCCAGAAATTCAAGCCAGATTCAAAAGAGGACATGGAAGTATGGATATCATTGCTAATATCAGATGAATGTTGGCTGAAAGCAGAGGATATCTGTGTTTTATTGACTATGCAAATGCAAAGGCATTTGATTATGCACATAATAACAAATTATGGATAACATTACAAAGAATGCGAATTTCAGAACATTTAATTGTGCTCATGTGAAATCTGTCCATAGAACAAGAGACAATTGCTCTAACAGAACAAGGGAATGCTGTGTGGTTTAAAATCAGAAAAGGTATGCATCAGGATTGTATCCTTTCACTTACTTAATCTGTATGCTGAGCAAATAATCCTGGAAGTGGGACTATACAAAGAATTACTCAGTATTAGGATTGAAGGAAGACTCATTAACAACCTGCTATATGCAGATGACACATCCTTGCTTGCTGAAAGCAAAGAGGACTTGAAGCACAGACTGGTAACGATCAAAGACCATAGCCTTCAGTGCAGATTACACCTCAACATACAGAAAATGAAATTCCTTACAAATGGACCAATTAGCAACATCATAATAAATGGAGAAAAGATTGAAGTTGTCAAGGATTTCACTTTATTTGAATCCACAATCAATGCCAATAGCAGTAGCAGTCAACAAATCAAATGTTGTATTGCTTTGAGCAAATTTGTTGCAGAAGACCTTTTGAAAGTGTTAAAGAATAAAAACATCACTTTGTGTTATTTTTATTTTTATTTTTTTTTATTTTAAGAGCTTGTTTTACATTCAATGTTACATGTAAATTTAGTTTCACTCCTCATTTACCATGTCCAAACCTAACCTGATCTCCTCCCCTCCCTACCCTGTAACCCTCACCCTGTACCCCTCCTATTTATGCACTCCTGTTTGTCCTCCATTTCCTCAATTTGAATATTGGTCCTCTGGTGTCCTGTGGTCTATTGCTCTAAGGAATGTATTACCATAGAGCATGTGGGTGCATCATCCTAGGTTAAGTGGTCTGCATATACAGCTTATTAAATATTGGGCTGAGAGCCTACCCCTGGGGGTGCTTTTTATTCCAGGCACAGAATGTATTCCAGGGCCATAGTATTGGGAGCCTCATCAGATTTCATTTAACCAGTAATTCTGGTCATTATTGAATTTTTGGATTTTGTTCAACATTTGCCTCCCACTCTATCCAAGATCTGGGTCCCACACTCTGATGTGGGTAGGGGGAGGGATATATGGAAAGGATCTGTGATCACCATGATAACATTAGGAAATGGGAGGACATAAAATCGAATTGTGCACATAAGAGATAGAAGACAGATGCTAATACTAACCAATGTGTCCACAACACTGCATTGCTGTTAACACCAAACACCAGCCTACAGATAAACACATAAACACCTGAGAGGATCGGATGGGGGTCAGTGAACAGAAGTATATTCTAGAAAAAATTCAGCTGAGGCTAATCTTGTACAGATACCAGTGATACAAAATACCTGTAATCCTTACAGAAACAACAGAAGACAGACACAGAGTAATCCCTTACAGATAACCAGACACTATGGGAGAGAGATCCAATAGATCTACCATCATAGGACCATCGTACTAGGGGACAGCTGACTCACTTGGCACAACAAAATACATAAAAACCTTGTTCCTCATCCTACATTGGTGAGTAGCTACTGGGGTCTAAAAAGCTTTCAAGGGGCCAT
>NW_006921925.1:2936715-2943064 GCF_000298275.1 Orycteropus afer afer | reverse complement strand
CAGCACAGTTCATTATAGCAAAGAGATGGAAACAACCTAAATGCCCATCAATGGATGAGTGGATAACAAATTATGGTACTTGCACACAATGGAATACTATACTGCATTAAAGAGCAATGAGGGATGCAAAAATCATCTCACAACGTGGATGAACCTGGAGGACATTGTGCTGAGTGAAATAAGTCAACTGCAGAAACACAAGTACTGTATGAGCCCATTACTGTGAAAAGACAAAGAAGGGTTTGCTTGGGAAAGGGAACTCACTTTGTAGGTTACCCGGATGGGGAAGGAAGGAGAGGGATTAATTCTGGGCTAGTTGGGGCCCACCCACATGGTGAGGTGGGTAAGGGGAGGGATGTATGGAAAGAGTCTGTGACCACCATGATAACATTAGGAAAGGGGAGGACACCGAATTGTGCACATAGGAGATAGATGACAGATGCTAATACCAACCAGTGGGCCCACAATACTGGATTACCATTAACACCAAACATCAGGCTACAGATAAACACATAAACACCTGAAAGGATCAGATGGGAATCAGTGAACTGGAGTATACTCTAGACCAAGGATAGATTCTGCAGAGGATAATCTTGCACAGATAGCAGTGATACAAAATACCTGCAATCCTTACAGAAACAATAGAAGACAGACACAGACACCCGACACTATGGAAGAGAGATCCAATAGATCTACTATCTCAGTACCATAGTACTAGGGGACACCAGACTCAATTGACATAATAAAATACATAAAAGCCTTGTTCCATATGCTGTGTTGGTGAGTAGCAGTTTAGGTCTTAAAAGCTTTCAAGTGGCCATTTAAGATGCAGCTAATGGTCTCCTAGTGTCAGAAGCGAAAAAGAATGCAAAAAAAAAAAAAAAAGGGGGTATTTGGAAGCAATCAGCTGTAGGACACGATGGCCCTCAAGACCAGAAGAACTAGGTGGTGCCTGACTACCAATGCCAAAAACGTCATTTTGAAGACTTAAGGTGCACCTGACCCAAGCCATGGTATTTCCAATCACCTCAAATGCATTCAAAAGCTGCATAATGAATAAGGAAGGTTGAAGAATTGATGCCTTTGAATTATGGTGTTGGCAAAGAAAATTGAATATACATGGGATGCCAGAAGAACAAACAAATGTGTCTTGGAAGAACAGCCAGAATGCTCCTTAGAAGTGGGGATGGTGAGACTTCATCTTCCTTACTTCATCAGGAAGGATCAGTCTCTGGAGAAAGATGCCATACTTGGTAAAGTAGTGGGTCAGGAGAAAGGAGGAAGACCCACAACAAGATGGATTGACACAGTGGCTGCAACTCAACCAAACATAGCTCAGCTCAAACACAGCAACAACAGTGAGTATGGTACCAGACTGTGCAGTGCTTCATTCTGTTGTGCATAGGGTCACTATGAGTCAGAAACAGCTCTAGGGCACCTAACAACAACACAAAATGTGGGTATAGAGTTGTGCATAATATTCCTTTAATGTACATGAAATCTGTAGTAATGATCCCTCTTGGATGTCTGATAGTAGTAATTTGTATCTTCTCTCTTTTTTTCTTGGTTTACCTGGCCAGAGATTTGTCAATTTTATTGATTTTTCTTTTCAAAGAACCAGTTTCTGGCTTCTTTGATTTTCTGTAATGATTTTTGTTTTCAATTTTATTGATATCTGCCCTAATTTTTATTATTTCTTTTCCTCTACTTGCTTTATATGTCTTTTCTTTCTCTGGTTCCCTAAGTGGAAGCTCAAATTATATATTATATATTATATAGTAATAATATTTTAAATCTTTATTCTTTTCTAACATATGCATTCAATGATATCCATTTCCCTCTAAGTACCACTTTTACTGAATCCCCAAAATGATGTCTATATTTTTATTTCATTCAAAGTATACTTTTATTTCTCTTGTGACAGTTTTCAACCCATTTGGTACTTGGAAAAAAAAATCACTGCCATGGAGTCAATTCTCACTCATAGTGAACCCCTTTGGGTTTCCAAAGCTGTAAATACTTACAGAAGTAGATTGCCCAGTCTTTCTTCCACAGAATGGCTTGTGGGTTTGAACTATCAACCTTCCAGTTAATAGACAAATGCCTTAGACACTACGTTACCAGACCTCCTTCATTTGTTACTTGTTGTTGTTGTTGTTGTTATTTGCCGTCGAGTTGGCCCCGACTCATAGCGACCCCTCCTTGGGTTTCCGAGGAAGTATCACTATGGAAGTAGGAATGCCCAACCTTCCTTCCGAGGAGTGGCTTGTGGGTTTGAACCGCCAGCCTTCTGGTTAGCAGTCAAGTGCTTTAGGCACTATGCTGCCAGAGCTCCTGTTACTTAGATGTGTGTTATTTAGTTTACAATTATTTAAAGAGATATTTTTCAGTTACTGATTTCTAATGTAATTCTATTGTTGTCTGATAGCAAACTTTGAGATCTAGTCTTTAAAATTTGCCAGAGTGTGTTTTATGGCTAAGAATGTGGTGAGTATTCCACATGAACTTGAGAAGAATAAGTTTTCTACAGTTGTTAGATGAATTGGTCTATAAATGTCAATTATTGCTGTTATTGTTATGAGCCATCGAGTTGGACCCAACTCATAGCGACCCCTCCTTGGGTTTCTGAGGTGGTATCGCTATGGAAGTAGATTGCCCAACCTGCCTTCCTAGGAGTGCCTGTGGGTTTTGAACCACCAGCCTTCTGGTTAGCAGTCAAGTGCCTTAGGCACTATTCACCAGAGCTCCCACAAATGTCAATTAGATTCACTTAATTGATGGTATTCTTCAATTCCAGTATATCTTCATTGATTTTCTGCCTGCTGGATATACCATTTCGGAAAGAAGGTTGAGCAATCTACTTCCATAATGATACTGCCTTGGAAATCTAAGGAGGGGTTGCTATGAGTCAGATTAGACTCCATGGCAGTTTTTTTTTTTTTTTTATCTCTTGAGGCTTCCTGGAGAATTGACCCAATTATAATTAAGTAATACTCATCTTTGTTCTTGATCATTTTTCCCCTGAAATATATTTTTTTTCTGAAATTAATAAAGCTACTTCTGCTTTCTCTTAATTAATGGTAACATCGTATATCTGTCTCTTTATATAATATGATGTATTCAAAGTTGGTTTCTTGTAGACAACACATAGTTAAACCTTTTTTTTTTTAATCCACTTTCACAATCTCTTCTACTTGGATTAGATCATTCATGTTTTGTAAAAAATAATATTTTATTGAGTTTTTGGTGAGGGCTTACACAGCAAGTTAGATTCCCATTTGACATTTTCCACACACATTGTTCAGTGACAACATTGTCCTTAATTGTATTCAGTATATTAACTTTCTAGTACTCTAGTTCCTTGACCCCTTATCTTCTCATCTTTGCTTTTGAGTAAATTGTTGACCTTTTGATCTCATACTGATGATTTTTAATTAGGGCCCTGATCTTATGAATAATATCCTTTATTTTCTGTGCCACTCTGTTATTTGGTTAAAATGTGATCTCAGGGATAGGCTTGGTTCTAGGTTTAAAAAAATGCCCCAAGGCCACAGTGTCAGGGAGTACTCTGTTTTCTGCTGTTCTAGTTCTTATGGTTTTGTTGTTGTTGTTTGTTTGTTTGTTAGCTTTTAAATAACAATTGCTCTTTACTTTTCTTCCATTCCATCTAGGACCCCCAGTCAGAGCAGTCAAGGGTGGTAGCCAGGTACCATGTAATTCTTCTGGTCTCAAGGTAGATGAGGTTGTGGCTCATATAGACTTGTTTCTTCTCTGAGCTTTTGGTTGGTTTCTTATTGTTTTGTTTCTGATTAGTAAATGCCTTTAGGTGCATCTTAGATGGCTCCCCACAGCTTACAAACTACTCAATTCACTAGAAAGTGGATCATGGCTTTTGTTGGCTGAGATGTCCCATGAGACTGTGGTCCTAGGCCTTCAAACCCAGAAGACCAATATTAGAAGGTGTTTAGTGATGCCTGAGGAGTATCTGTATTTGTGTCCTCAGTGAATATCTGTGCCTGTACCTACATATTTGTGTTCACACATACCTATAGTCAGTTCTAAGGAGGTCTTGTAGAGCAGTGCCTAAGGCATTTGGTTACAAACCAGAAGGTTGGTGGTTCAAACCCAGCAGCTGCTCCATGGAGAAAAGATGAGGCAGTCTGCTTCCATAAAGATTTACACCCTTAGAAACCCAGTGGGGTTTTCTATGAGTCAGAATTGACTGTGGCAGTGGGTATGGTATGGTATAGTACTTTCATAGATCTCTAGTAGTGTAGTGGTTAAGGCATTCAACTGCTAACCAAGATTGGTGGTTCAAATGCACCAACCGCTCTGTGGGAAAAAGATGGGGTAGTGTGCTTCTGTAAAGATTTATAGCCTTGGAAATCTTATGTGGTAGTTCTACTCTATCCTATGGATTTGCTATGAGAGAGAAGCATTTCTATGGCAGGTATCCATATGTGGTCATGCACTCATTTTTATTATGGTTGTGCTGTGCTCACTACCTCCACCTTGGTACCACTTTTCCTATCACCAAAAATAACTAGTATTTCTGGTATAAAGCATAATTTTTCCACCCCACTGCTTTCCCTGGTGACCGCCAATAAACATTGGTCTCTTTATATATCTATACTTGTCTTCTTTTAAAAGAAGAATCATACAATATTTGTCCTTATATCTTTGATTTATTTATCTCAGCATTATACCTCCAGATCAGTCAATGTTCTAGTATGATTTGTGGACTCATCATTGTTCTTTATGGTTGTGTAACATTCCATGGTATGTATGTACCAAAATTTGCTTATCCATTCATCTGTTGATGGGCACTTTGGTTGTTTCCATTTATTGGCTATTGTGAATAAAGCAGCAGTGAACATAGGTGTGGTGTTGGTGAAGAATACTGAAAATACCATGGACTGCCAGAAAAGCAAACAAATTCACCCTGGAAGAAATGCAGCCAGAATGCTCCTTAGAAGCAAGAATGACCAGACTTTGTCTCTCCTGTTGTCAGAAGGGACTTGTCTCTGGAGAAGGGTATCATTCTTGGTAAAGTCCAGGGTCAGTGAAGAAGGAGAAGACCCTCAACAAGATGGATTAGCACAGTGGCTTCAATGATGGGTAAAAGCATAGCAAAGATTGTGAGAATGGAGCAGGATAGCGGAGTGTTTTGTTCTGTTGTACATAGGGTCACTATGAGTTGAAGCCAATTTGATGGCACCTAACAACAAGGCATGCACATGTCTGTTTATGTCATTATTTTTAGGTTAGACTATGCACATTTAAAGTGGCTTTTGAATCTACCAGCCACTTCTCAGAAGGAAGATGGGGCAACCTACCTCCCTAGTGATATCACCTTGGAAACCCAAGGAGGGGTTGCTAAGAGTGATCCAACTCCATGGCAGTGAGTTTGGTTTTGATGTAGTAGGACTAATATCTGCCATGTTTGTACCTGTTTTTTGCTTGTCGTACTTGTTCTTTGTTTCATTTTTTATATTCTCTTTATCTACTTTTTCTGCTTATCACTTAGGACTTTATTATAATCTACTTTCTCTTCTTGATTAACATATAAATTATACTTCTTTAAAAACTTTTTTAGTGTTTACTCTAGAATTGAAATATTCATTTATAACTAACTTGAGCCCACATTCAAATAAAAATATACTGCTTCACATGTAGTACATGTACTTCTTAACAGAGTATTTCCAATTTCTCCTTCTGTCCTTTATAACATTGCTGTTATTCATTTTACTTATCCATATGCTATTGTTGCTATTATTACTTTTAATAAACAGTTATGTATAAAATAAATTGAAAATAAGGAAAATAGTGTATACTTGAGTTCATTTATTCCTTCTCTGATGCCTTTGGTTACACCTAAAATCATTTGTTGAAATATGGACATGATATATCAGATTAAAAAAAAAAAAAAAAACAACTAAGGTAATTGAGAGTGTGGGGTTTTATGTTAATCTGTTTGGGAGCTGGGCTGTGGTAAATATATTTTTCAAATGTATTAAATGCACCAGTTCTGAGACAGAGTGAAACAGAATGGATCTGAAAAAAAAAAGACTCATGAATATGCTATGTATAAGAGACAGATCTTAGGCACAAATATACCAAAAATTAAAGGATGGGAAAATATATCAAGGAAATAACAATTTTAAAAAAAAAGAGTGAGAGTGGAGGCGGGGCAAGATGGCGGACTAGGCAGAAGGATTACACAGACCCTCTTCAACAAAGAAAAGGGAAACCAATAAATACAGACACAGAAGATAATCTTGGACCCCTGAGCCTTGAAGGAAAGGATGCAGATTTGGACTAAACCCCAACTAGCAGAAGAATTTGCGTG
>NW_006921925.1:2931742-2934118 GCF_000298275.1 Orycteropus afer afer | reverse complement strand
TATATGTGAACTGCTGTATGAAAAGTGAATTTACTCTGTAAATCTTCACCCAAATCCTAAAAAAAAAAAAAAAAAAAGAGTGAGAGTGGCAATATTATTTCTGAAAATAAACTGTAAGGGAGAAATCAGAATAAGACACAAGGAATGACATTATGTAAATGATTAAAAGGATAGTCAAACAAGAGACATAACTATAATAAATACCTATGTGCCCAATGAAAGAGCCCAAAAATACACAAGTCAAATATTAACAGAATTGAAATCTGAAATAGACAACTCCATAATAGTTGTAGGAGACTTTAATATATCACTTTCGATGAAGGACAGAGCAACATGAACAAAACTCAACAAAGACATAGAAGAACTAAACAACACAATCAGCCAACTTGACCTCATAGACATATATGGAACACTCCACCACAAAATAGTAAAATAAAAATTCTCTTCCACCACACGTGGAACAGTCTCCAGAACAGACCAGATTTTAGACCACGAAGCAAGCTTTTAATTAATTTAAAAATACTGAAATTCTACAAAGCATATTCTCAGATCACAACAGTCTATAATTAGAAATCAACATTAGAAAGATCAAGGGAAAAAAAATCAAATACATGGAACAAAATAATACCTTACTTGAAAATTACTAAGAATTAGAAGAAATGACAAATGAAGTAAAAAACTCCCTTGAATCAAACAAGAATGAAAACACAACATACCGAAACTTTTGTGACCCAGCAAAAGCAGCACACACAGGGCAATTTATAGCAATAAATAAACAAATCTGAAAAGAAGAAAGAACCAAAATAAACACCTTCACCCAATATCCCCAACACTTAGAAAAAGAGCAGCAAAATAAGCCTACAATCATAAGAAGAAGGGATATATTAAAGATTTGAGCAGAAATAAATGAATCTAAAGAACAATAGAAAGAATCAACAAGACTAGAAGTTGATTTTCTGTAAGGATTAATAATATTGACCAATTACTAGCAAATTTAACTGAAGAAAAAGAGAATATGAAAATAATATGAATAAGAAATGAAATCAGTGATGTCACAACAGAAGCAATTGAAATGAAAAGGATAATAACAGAATACTATGAAGAACTGTATGCCAACAAATTTGAAAGTCTAGAAGAAATGGAAAATTTTCTAGAAACACACTATCTACCTACCAGGACAGAGAGAACAAGTGGCAGAGGGATCCATGTAATGGGAGGGACAGAGGCCCCACCTGCCAAGTGTCAGGAAAAGTGGAGGCAAAAGGAAAGTGAAAGCCAGGGAATCCAGGAGAGAGCAAGCAAACAGCAGGGATCCAGGTATTGAGAGAGTGGAGAGGTTTAGACAGCTAAGGGAAACAAACTTGTCTGTCAGTTTGTCATATTGTGGTGGCACATTGCTGTGATGCTTGAGGCTGTGCCACTAGTGTTTCAAATGCCAGCAAGATTGCACATGGTGCACAGGTTTTAGTGCAACTTGCAGACTGAGACAGACTAGGAAGAAAGAAGAGGCCATCCACTTCTCAAAGACTTGGCCAGGGAAAACCTTATGAATAGCAGAGAAACACTGACTGATACATACTAGGCAACTATATGAATAGCCTGGAAACACTGTCTGATACAGCACAGGAGAACAAGCCACTTAGGTCAAAAGGCTCTTAAAATATGACTGGGAAAGAGTTGTATCATCAGAGTAGAACCAACCTTACTGATATGGATAAAGTAAAGGTATTGGTACCCCCATTTGCTGATGTGACATGACTCAAATAGAGGAGAAACAGCTGCAAACATCCATTAATAATTGGAACATGAAATGTATGAAGTATGAATCTAGGAAAATTGGAAGTTGTCAAAAATGAAATGGAATGCATAAAGATTGATATCTTAAGTATTAGTGAGCTGAAATGGACTGGTTTTGGTCATTTTGAATCAGAAAACCATATGATCTATTATGCCAGAAATGACAAGTTGAAGAGGAATGGCGTGACATTCATCATCACAAAGGATATTTCAAGATCTGTCCTGAAATGCAATGCTGTCAATGATAGGAAAATATCCATATGCCTACAAGGAAGACAAGTTACTTTAAACATTCAAATTTATACACCAACCACAAAGCAAAAGATGAGAAAATTGAAGATTTTTATCAACTTCTGCAATCTGAAATTGACCGAACATGCAATCAAAATGTGTAAATTACTCTGCTGACTAGAATGTAAAAGTTGGAAATAAAGAATCACTGGTAGTTGGAAAATTTGGCCTTGGTGACAGAAATAATGCTGGAAATTGCATGATAGAATTTTGTAAGACAAACAACTTACTAAAGAGGAGCTCTGGTAGCATAGTGCGTAAGGCACTTGACTGCTAACCAGAAGGTTG
>NW_006921925.1:2920663-2931427 GCF_000298275.1 Orycteropus afer afer | reverse complement strand
TTAAAAACAATTAAAACAAGTCCATAACAGCCAAAATATGATCTTGAATATATCCCTCCTGAATTTAGAGACCATCTAAAGAATAGATTTGATGGATTGAACACCAATGACTGAAAACCAGAAGAATTATGAGATGACATCAAGATCATCATCCATGAAGAAAGCAAGAGGTCATTAAAAATATGAGAAAAAAAGAAAAGACCAAAATGGATGACAGAAGAGGCTATGAAGCTTGCCTTTGAATGGAGAGTAGCCAAAGCAAATGCAAGAAATGACAAGATAAAAGAACTGAACAGAATATTTCAAAGAGCAGCTTGAGAAGACAAAGTCAACTACTGTAATGGAATATGCAAAAACTTGGAGTTTGAAAAACAAAAGGGAAGAATACACTGGATCTTTCTCAAGTTGAAAGAACTGAGGAAAAAATTTAAGCCTCAAGTTGCAAAATTGAATGATTCTATGGGCAAAATATTAAATGATGCAGGAAACATCAAAAGAAGATGGAAGGAATACACAGAGTCACTGTACCAAAAAAGAACAGGTCAATCTTCATCCATTTCAGGAGGTTGCCTTTGATCAAGGACCAATGGTAATGAAGGAAGAAATTGAAGCTGCACTGAAGGAACTGCCAAAGAACAAGGCTCCAGGAACTGATGGAATACCCATTGAGATGTTTCAACAAACAGATGTCCTACTGGATGCACTCACTCAGTTATGCCAAGAGGTTTGGAAGACAACAATCTGGCCAACTGACAAGAAGAGATCTATATTTGTACCTATTCCAAAGAAAAGTGATCCCACAGAACGTGGAAATTAATATCATATGCAAGTAAAATCTTACTGAAGATAATTAAAAAATGGTTGTGGCATTATATTGACAGAGAAATTCCAGAGGTGCAAGCTGAGTTCAGAAGAGGACTTGTACAAAGAATATCATTACTGATGTCAGATGGATCTTGGTTCAAAGCAAAGAATACCATAATTTTTTTTTCTTTTGTTTTATTGACTATGCAAAAGCATTTGATTGTGTGGATCATAACAAATTGTAGATAACATTGAGAAGAATGGGAATTCCAGAACACTTAATTGTACTCATGAGGAACCTGTACAGATTAGGAGGCTGTTGCTCAAACAGAACAAGGGGACATTGGCTGGTTTAAAGTCAAGAAGAGAGTGTCTCAGGGTTGTATCCTTTTACCATACTTATTCAATCTATGTACTGAGCAAATAATCCAAGAAGCTGGACTCTATGAAGAAGAATGTGGCATCAAGATTGGAGGAAAAATTATTAACAACCTGTGATACACTGATGATACAACTTTGCTTTCTGAGAGTGAGGATGACTTGAAGCACTTACTGATGAAGATTGAAGACTACAGTCTGCAGTATGGATTACATTTCAATGTAAATAAAACAAAAGTTGTCACACATGGGCCCATAAGCAGCTTTACAATAAATGGAAAAAAGATTGCTATTGTCAAAGAGTTCACATTGCTTGGTTCTATAATCAATGCCAATGGAAGCAACAGTCGGGACATCAGAGGACGTATAGCACTGGGTAAGTTGCCTGCAAAAGACCTCTTTCAAGGGCTGCAGAGCATAGATGTCTCCGTGAGGACTAAGGTGTGCCTGACACAAGTCATGATATTTTCAGTTACCTCATATGCATGTGACAGCTGGACAATGAATAAGGAAAATCAAAGAATTGATGTTTTTGAGTTGTGGTGCTGATGAAGAATGCTGAAAGTAACATTGACTGCTGAAAGAACTAACAAATCTGTCCTGGAGGAAGTGCAGCTGGAATGCTCCTTGGAAGCGAGAATGGCCAGACTTTGTCTCACCTACTTTGGTCATGTTATCTGAAGGGACCATTACCTGGAGAAAGATGTCATGCTTGATAAGGTGAAGGGTCGATGAAAGTGGGGAAGGCCTTCGATGAGATAGATTGATACAGTGGCTATGGTGATGGGCTCAAGCACAGCAGGAGTCATGGAGCTGACATGGGACTGGGCAGTGTTTTTGTTCTCTTGTGCATAGTGTCACAATGAGTCAGAGACAACTAGATGGCACCTAACAACAACAACAACAACAACCTAAACTAACAGAGACTGAGGTAGAAAATTTGAACAGATACATAACAAAAGAAGAAAATGAACATGTAGTTTAAAAAAAAAAAAAAAGTCCTGGTCCAGATGGCTCACTGGTGAATTCTACCAAACATTCAGAAACGAACTGACACTAATTCTACTTGAACTATTCTGGATATAGAAAAAGAAAGAATACTCCCAAATTCATTTTATGAAGCAAGCATAATTCCAAGACCAAAGTGAGGAAAACACACTAGTAGAAAATAAAATTATTGATCAATATCCCTTAAGAACATGAACACAAAAAATTGTCAACCAAATTTTAGCCAATGGAATCCAACAACATACCAAAAATATTAATTACATCATGACCAAGTGGGAGTCATGCCAGGTATGAAAATTTGGTTTATCATTAGAAAAACAATCCATGTAATCCATCAAATAAATAAAACAAAAGAGAAGAACCACATGATCATATCAACTGATGCAGAAAAGGCATTTGACAAAATGCAACACTCATTCCTGATAAAAACTCTCGACAAAATAGGATATAAGGGAAATTCCTCAATATAATTAAGGATATATATATATATGTATACAAAACCAATGACCAATATTAGTATCAATAGAGAGAGACTGAAAGCATTCCCCTTGCAAATAAGGACCACACAATGATGCCCTTTATTGCCATTTCTATTCAATATTGTATTGGAAGGACTAACCAGAATGATAAGTCAAGAAAGGGGAATTAAAAGGCATTCAAATTGGCAAAGAAGTAAAATTCTATTTCCAGACTATATGATCCCATATATAGAAAATTCCAGAGCCTCAGAAAGAAAATTACTGGAACTAATTGAAAGATTCTGCAAAGTGGCCAGGTACAAGATCAACTTACAAAAATCAGTCAGATTCCTTTACACCAACTAAGAGAATTCTGAAAAGGAAATCAAGAAAACAATATCATTTACAATAGCCATCCAAAAGATGAAAGACTTAGGAATAAATATAGCCAGAGATACAAGAGACATATATAAAGAAAAGCACAACACAGTACTACAAGAAACCAAAACCATAAATGGAAAAATGTATCACACTCATGGATAAGAAGACTTAGCGTTGTGAAAATATCAATACTACTCAAAGTGATATACAGATATAATACAATCCCAATCTATATTCTATCATCATTCTTTAAAGAGATGGAAAAACTAATCACCAACTTTATGGAAAAAAAGAGACCTTAGATAAACAAAGAATTACAAAGGAAGAAGAACAAAGGTGTCCTCACACTTCCCAACCTCGAAATGCCTTTCACAGCCAGAGTAGTCAAAACTGCCTGGTAATAATAAAACAACAGACACATGGACCAATGGAACACAATTGAGAACCCAGAAGTAAATCCATACACCCATGGACAGTTGATCTTTGACAAAGTGCTGAAACCCATTAAATGGGGGAAAAGACAGTCTCTAACAAAATGGGTCAGAAAAACTGAATATTCATTTGCAGAAAAATAAAAAAGGACCCATATATTATACCATAAACAAACACGAATTCAAAATGAATCAAAGACCTAAATGAAAAACCTAAAACTATAACACCATAACTTAGAGACTCTAATACATGACATAACTACACTATCACGCATAGCTAAAAACACACAATCAGCAGAAGATAAACCAGGTAACTGGGATCTCCTAAAAATTAGACACATCAAAAGATTTCACCAAAAGAGAAAGAGATGACCTATAGACTTTAAACATTTTGGTAATGGCATTTCAGACAAGGGACTAATCTCTAAAATTTATAGAAAACTTCAACACCTCCACAACAAAAAGACAAATATCCCAATTAAAAAATAGGCAGAGGATATGAACAAACACTTCACCAAAGAAGGCATCAGGCTGCCAAAAACACACGAGGAAATGCTCATGATCATCAGCTATGAGAGATGCAAATCAAAACAACAGTGAGATATCTCATCTCAGCATTAATAACAATTCTTTTTGATATAGTCACTCTGTGTATTCTTTCCATCTTCTTTTGATACTTCCTGCATCATCCAATAGGAGCTCTGGTGGCATACTGCCTAAGGCATTTGACTGCTAAGCAGAAGGCTGGTGGTTCAAACCCACCAGCCACTCTTAGGAAGGAAGGTTGGGCAATCTACTTCCGTGCTGATACCGCCTTGCAAAACGAAGGAAGGGTTGCTATAAGTCGAATCAGACTTCACAGCAATTGTTGCTTTTTTGCATTGCATCATCCAATATTTTGCCCATAGAATATTTCAATATTCCAACTTGAGGCTTGAATGTTTTATTCAGTTCTTTCAGCTTGAGAAATGTTGAACGTGGTCTTCCCTTTTGATTTTCTAACATCAAATCTTTGCACATTTCATTTTAATATGTTATTTTTTTTCTGGAGCCACCCTTTGAAATCTTTGGTTCAGCTCTTTGATTTCAGTATGTCTGTCTTCCATTTGCTTAGGAACTCTGGTAGCATAGTGCTTAAGGCATTTGACTGCTAACCGAGAGGCTGGTGGTTCAAACCCACTAGCCACTCCTCAGAAGGAAGGTTGGACAATCTATTTCCGTAGTGATACCATCTCTGAAACCCAAGTAGGAGTCTCTATGAGTCGGATCAAACTCAACGCCAGTGTATTTGGTTTGGTTTGGTCCATTTGCTTTAGCTACTCTTATGTTCAACAGCAAGTTCCAGAGTCTCTTCTGGCATCCATTCTGGTCTTTTCTTCCTTTCTATTATTATTATTATTTTTTTAATGATCTTTTGCTTTCTTTGGTATGATGTTCTTGATGTCATCTATCTTGCAACTCATTTGGTCTTCGATCATCGGTGTTTGCTAAGTCAAATCTATTCTTCAGATGTCTGTAAATTCAGGTGGGATATAACCAAGGCCATATTTTGGCTGTCTTGGACTTCTTTTCATTGTCTTCAGCTTCAACTTAAATTTGCATATGAGCAATTGATTTTTTTTTTTTCCACAGTCTTCTCCTGGCCTTGTTTTAACTGATAATATTGAGCTTCTCCTTCACCTCTTTCCATAGATGTTGTCGATCTTTTTTTCTGTGTATTCTATTTGGTGAGGTCAATGTGTATACCAGTCATTTATATTGATGCAAAAAGGTATTTGCAATGAATAAGTCAGTGGTCTTGCAAAATTCTATCATGCCTTCTCTGTTGTCATTTCTGTCACCAAGGTCATATTTTCCAATAACCAGTGATTCTTCTTTGTTTCCAACTTTCTCATTCTAATCACCAATAATTATCAATATCTCTTAATTTCATGTTTTCTCCATTTCAGACAAACCAGAAGAAAGACATATATTAATCTGGGTGAAGGGAAAGGCAATTTTCCAGAAGGAAGGTCAGCACAAAATTATGAAGGCAAAGAAAGACACTGGGAGGAGCATAACAGGTAAAGGCAGCTGAAGTGAAAGTTTTTATGTACACTACTGCAATAACAGTAACAACAATACTCTATGAGGAGCTCTTGTAGCTTAGTGACTAAGGCATTCGATTGCTAACCAGAAGGCTGGTGGTTCAAACCTACCAGCCACTCCTCAGAAGTAAGTTTGGGCAATCTACTTCCATTGTGATACCGCCTCGGAAACCCAAGGAGCAGTCTCTGTGAGTCGTTTCCGACTCAACGGCAGTGAGTTTTGGTTTGGTTTATGAGTAGTTACATAGATAAACACACAAGCTGAACTCCTTTGGGAATAAGGATTATACCCATGGATATATATGGATTTGACAGAGAATATTTGGAAATATGTATTTACACATGCTGCAAATATTTCCAGTAATATAGTAGAGCCTACAGGGGACAAAGTTATGAGAACTTCTTAGTCATAACCAAACACCTTGACAGAATGAGTCACTGTGCCTGTGTCTCAGGATTATAATCTTAGGGGACATCAAGGTCAATTGGCACAAGATAGTCCACAAAGAAAATATTCTACATCCTACTTTGCTAAGTAGTGACTGGGGTCTTAAAACCTTATGAGTGGCTATCTAAGTGCAACTATTATTCTCTCCCCCTCTGGAGCAAAGAAGAGTAAAGGAAACCAAACACACATGGAAACAAGCAGTCCTAATGACTGGTACACCATCTGATCTACAACCTATACAACTATGAGACCAGAAGAACTAGATGGTGCCAAGCTACCAGTATTGAGTGCTTTGAAAGGGATCACATTAGAAAATCCTGGATAGAGTGGGAGAAAAACATGAAACAAAATTCAAAATCAATGTGAATGAACATGTGCTATATAAACCTTGAGATTATTTAGGAAAGTAGAAGCTATTAAGAATTTCTAATTCTCCTAAATCTTTCTAATGGCACATGAAATAACTAGTAAACATCAAAAAGGCTCATAACCGAACTCATTGCCATCAAGTTGATTCCAATTCATAGTGACCTCCATTGGATTTCCAAGGCTGTAAATCTTTATGGAAACATACTGTCCAATCTTTCTTCTATGGAGTGGCTGGTGGGTTTGAACAACCAACCTATGGGTTAGTAGCCAAATATCTTAACCACTACGCCATCAGAGCTTCATTAGAGCTCATAAGTGGTATAAAACTTCTACAAACAGATATGAAGCATTATACTGTATTTATGTTATCCTTTAAACACTTGGCACCTGGGCTTTCAAACTTTCTCTCTAAATTAGCTTTATTGCTAATTTATAGAATCTTATTGTCTGATTGAGCTAAGCATTCCAATATATATTAATATCTTTTCTGCTCATTTCCACATAACAATTCATAATTTTTCCTTTTATTTAAGCAATGGATTTGCCTATTTCTTTTAGGAAGTATATTGTTATATTTTTCACACTGTTGAGTTATTCACTCTTTCCAATTTTATTGAATGTTTAGATGCTCTTACAGCTATCCTCTCTCATCTTCAGAATATAATATACAATATAATTGAAATATATTATGTGCAATGAGATGTGGTAACATCTGGTTTCCTTCTGCTTTTCTATATAGAATCTCTCAACCAGAGCTCCAAATCTAGACTGAGAACATTTTTTCCAGAAAGTCATGAAGTGCTACTGAAAGGGAAATAGCATTACATAAAATACATCTTAAATCTGAATTTTATGTCTAGTCAACATACATAATATTTTCATACATTTAGTTGTATGAAACAAATGAAATATATTATTTTCCTTTCTTTTAACATTGGGGTGTTAACCAAAAATGAGGTTGTTTGAACCTACAAGCTGCTCTGTGGCAGAAAGCTGAGGCAGTCTGCTTCCATAAAAATTTAAAGCCTTAGAAACCCTAAGGGAGTTGCCGTGACTCAGAACTGCCTGGATGGCATTGGTTTAAAAAAAAAAAAAAAAAATTCATTCTTTACTGCATTTAGAAGTAAGTGTGTGTGTGGGGGTGAGGAGGTTAGGTGCCATTTACCAGAGAAGCCATCTCAAATTTCAATGAAAACATGTGAAATAATAATAATAATAATAAATCTCTTGGAGCTATAAGAAGCTTCCTCAGAATTCCACAGAGAGATGGTGATCCTCTATAATGTCAGTGCAAAACTAGAGTCCAAAACCTTAGAAACACACTGAAAGTTCAAATATGATTAAGTGTTTCTCAACAAACAAACTGGTTATAATGTCATAGTTTTTCACCAAGTTTATCCAGGTTCAACTTATATTGCTAGTAGATTCAATATTGAAGGATTATTGGAGAAATATGGAATGACACAGGAAGCATCAAAAACAGATGTAAGGAATGCAAGGTGTCACTGTTCTAAATAAGGTTGACTGATGTCCAACAATTTCAGGACTAGTGTATGATAAAGAACCAGTTCTACTGAAGGAAGAAGTCCAAGCTTCACCGATGGCACTGGGAAACAAACAAGACTCCAGGAATCTACAGAATACCAATTGAGATGTTTCAACAAACAGAGGCAAAGCTGGATGCACTCATTTGTCTATGCCAAGAAGTTTGGAAGACAGCTATCTGGCTATCTCACTGGACGATATTCATATTTTCTCTCATTCTGAGGATAGATTATCCAACAGAACTTGGAAGTTATCTAACAATACCATTAATATCACACATAAATAAAATTTTAGTGACAGTAATTCAAAAACAATGGCAGCAATGCATCACCAGGGAACAACCAGAAATTCAAGCCAGATGTAGAAAACAATGTGTCAGATGGATTTTGGCTGAAAACAGAGCATATTTGAAAGATACCTGAGTTTTATTGACTTTGAGAAGATATTCAACTGTGGGATCATAATAAATTATGGATAACATGTGAAAGAATAGGAATTATGAAATACAATTGTGCTCATGTGGAACTTGTACATAGACTAAAATGCAGTCATTCAAGCAGAACAAGGTAATGCTTCATGGTTTAAAATCAGAAAGGTGTTTGTCAACATCGCATCTTTTCCCAAAACTTATTCTGCTTGTATATTGAGCAAATAATCTGAGAACTTGGACTATATGAAGAAGAATGCAGCATCAAGATTAGAAGAAAACTTAGTTACAATCAGTGAAATACAAACACAACAACTTTACTTGCTGAAAGCAAAGAGGACTTGAAGCATTTACTGATGAAGATTAAAGACTATAGCCTTCAGTATGGATTACACACCAACATAGAGAAAACAAGCATCCTCAAAACTGGACCAATAAAAAAAAATCATGATAAATGGGGAAAAGACCAAAATTGTCAAAGATTTCATTTTATTTGAATCCACAGTCAATACCCATGAAAGCAACAGTCAAGAAATCAAATGACATATCACATTGGGCAAATTTGCATCAAAAGACCTCTTTATAATGTTCAAAAGCAAAGATGACACTCTCAGGACTAAGGATCGCCTGACCCAAGTTATAGTATTTTCAATCATTTTATATGCATGTGAAAGCTGGACAGTGAATAAGAAAGACCAAAAAGGAACTTATGCATTTGAATTATGATGTTGGTGACGAATATTGTATATATCACAGACTGCCAGAAGAATAAGAAAATCTGCCTTGGAAGAAGTACAACCAGAAAGCTCCTTAGAAGGAAGATGGCTAGACTTCATCTTCCATCCTTTGAACATGTTATCAGGAGGCATTAGTCCCTGGAGAAAGACGTCATGCTTGGTAAAGTAGAGAGTCCACAAAAAAGAGGAAGTCTCTCAAGGAGAGGGATAAACACAGTGCTTGCAACACTGGACTGAAACATAGCAATAATTGTGAAGACTGCACAGGACTGGGCAGTGTTTATTTCTGTTTTACACGGGGCTCCTATGCATTGGAATTGACTCAACAGCCCCTAACAATAATGGCAACAATCTTTATGAAAACAGATTGTCAGGTCCTTCTCCTCCAGAGCAGCTGGGTGGGTTTGAACTGCCAGACTTTCAGTTAGCAGCCAAGCTAAGTGTGGGGAAATAACATGGGATTTTGGATTAAACATGCATAAGATTAGAAAACCTACAGCTTGTAAAACACTGTTTGTTAAGGATTAAGGCTAAAGGAGTACCAGCATTGTAGGGAAGTTCATTGGTGACTGTCTTCTTGAGACTAGTGCTCGTGATAGAAGTTGTTGCAGAACTGGTATCCCTGATAGCACTGAGGATGGTTTTTGGCTGCTGTCAAATCAACCCCTCAACTCATAGTGACCCCATGCACAAGAGAACGAAATGCTGCCCAGTCCTGTGCCATTCCCATGATCAGTTTGGGAATGGACCATAATAATCAGACCAATTGTGATCTATAGGGTTTTCATTGCCTTATTTTCAGAAGCAGCTTGCCAGACCTTTCTTAGCCCATTTTAGTCTTGAAGTTTGGTAGAATCTATTCAGCATCATAGCAACACAAAAGCTTTAACTGGCAAATGGTTGATGGCTATGTATCATGTACATTGGCCAGGAATGGAACCCAGGTCTCCCACATGGAAGGCAAAATATCTACCACTAGGACTGATATGTTCCCAGAATAACTGAGGCTTTACATAGTATATACACTCAGGCATTACCACAGCTTGGGGCCCATCCACATCTAAAATGACTGCTCTAGTGTATCTGCTGCACATACAGTGGACCATAATTTTTCCCAAGCTTCCAAGGGCTTATCTTGTAGTATGTTAGCATCATCACACAAAGTTCTCTTTAGAGTGTTAAATCATGTATTACAGGAGGGCATTTTCATATCAATAAACTCTCTTTGATCCAACTTTATATTTTGCCCCCTAAATTGAATACCCTCAGCATCTAGTACCATATACACTCTTATGCTCATGTTGCATAGGTCCTACTTGTTCCATACATAGTCTCTTTTCTCCCTTAACAGACTCAGTGTTGGCTGGCTGTTAACTTGTTACTTGGCCCTGGGAGGTAGGGGTAGATTCTAAGAGGGGGGCCTGCTGTCTTGCAAGGCTAAGTGTTCTGTATCATCTTCATACAAGTCTGTTCTGCCCCATCTTCACACACAAGTTAAGGAGTGGGAATTTGTGCAGGCCCAGAGAATTCAGAGTGATGTGCATTGCAAGATTTGCAGGTGAGTCAACAAAAATATCCATCCCAAGTCTAATGTTCCACTTCTTCCCAATCTCAGCCTAATCTTGACAGACAGATGTGTTTAGGTTGAGAATTAAACTTCTCTGGAGTTCAATCACACTTATAATTAAGTA